>NW_027263844.1:0-162718 GCF_044049435.1 Aspergillus pseudodeflectus | reverse complement strand
AAACCATTCTTATCCATCCATCGGACACAGCGCCGAATCCCTACTCAGACACCAGGATAAATACACCTAGCACAACCCAGCCGAGAACCAGAACGGCTCCAGGCTAATTTCAGCAACTCCCATACCCCACCGCAATGTCTCAAACGCCCCAAATCATACCAACGCACCTATGCAGCGTAACAGTCACCCTTGCCCCTAGCCTCTCCGCCATCCCGCTCCTAGGCGGCGGCACCCGGATCCTGTCGCCCATAACTGGCGGGACGATCACCGGCGCCGGGTTCAACGGGACGATCGACGGCGGGCTGTCAGCCGCAATCCACCTTGACGATCATTCTCATGCCGACGCTGTCCCCAAAAATAACAACAACAACAACAACGACGGCGACAGTAACAGCAACGACGGCACGACGGCAGACAAAATCACCAAGCTCGCCCTGATCCACGTCTACGGGCACGCGGACGATGGATCCCCCTTTTACATTGAGGAGGCCGGAATCGGGGCTGTGGAGAAGCAGAACACTCGGGTCATTCTTCAGGTCGGGGGGCGGTATGCTCCTCTGCAGGAGGCCTTTTTGCTCGGGCAGCCTGGGAGGGAGCCGGTGGGGTCGGGTGCACGGGTCGAGTGTTGGGTTGTGCCCTTGTAGGTGGGGGTGGATCTTACCCTACCTATAGGTCTTGGATTTGGGTGCGGAGTGCCTGGTTGGTTGCTAGTCGGACGGATGTCTTGGTTTACATTATGGCTTATTATTGTGCGTGGGGTGTACCTTTCTCATCGGAAATATTGCAAGTTGCGCCGGAGCGAATTTGTGCGGAGAAAAGTCAGACATCAATTGCGAATCGAAGTGAAACAGTTGTCTTGACGATCCCAAAGACAGCCATTACTTGGATGGGTAAATGGGGGGATGGTGACACTGCAGAGTTGGTGAGCGCTAACTATGCATAACCAGAGGGGCTCGCCGATCATCATATAGGTAGATCTTCATCGGCTCTAGCCAGGGATCCCTGGACCATTGATTGGCAAACAAGGAAGAAAGTAGGTGAGATCCCGTTTGAGATAGTCAGCTTACGAGCGTCAGAGTAAATGGCATCTCGTCAGGTGGCTGAACGCAGTTGCGGAGAATGTCAAGTTAGTACTACCTACAGCAAGCGGTCAACGCGATAAATCTGGTCTGCTTAAAAGCGTATTTAGAACGCGCCTGGATTGAAATGGCATGATGATGATTATGGTTCAGAACACATTCCTCGTCCATTGGTCTATCCCTCAAAGCTGACCCTTCGCGTTGAGCAAGACCTCGACTTCAGCCATGACACCCAAATGATCCGTTATCCAGGGCTTCTCGAACCCCAGCTCCACAATCTGCTTCCGTTCATCGTCCCCCTCAACCAGGACGCCTTGTCCAAATCTTGCAAACTTCACCAGCTTGACATCTCCACGGAAATAGACCTTGTCCATCCGAGAACATCCAAACTGTGCGCGCTGAGCTGTTGTCGCTTGCTGGCCCCATGTATATCCTTCCTCGGTATCTTCCCGTCCGCCCAGCTGGAGGAATGCATCCTTGAGATTATTATCCACATGCAGAGTGCGATCAAATGGTTGGATGGCATTGAAATCGCCAGCGGAGATTGCAGCGTCCACTCCGTCCTGATGCATATACCGCGAAACTATCTGCATCTGCGGCGGGCGGTAGGGAGGGTCAAGGGCCATGGACTCTAGGTGTGTGTTGCAGAGGCGGATGCGCTTCCTTTCGGGGCCAAGTAGAACATCCACAAAATGGGCATCACGGTCCATGCGGGTAAGAGAGTAATGCACACGGAAGACAGAGGTAACAGGCAGGCGCTTGCTGATAAGAATCGTCGTGCCATACTGCGTGGTGGCCCAGTTGGTGGTGTCGATGTCAGTGAGATAAAAATGGTCTCGAACCCAGGGAGTTGCGGCAATTGTCTCAAAGTCCGAAGGAGTACATTCTTGAAGAAAGATAACAGGAGCAACATTTGGTAGAGAGAGGCGGATGATTTGATGAAGGTGGGCAAGCGCTGGGCGCATCCGAGCTGCAGCAAAGGGGAGGATAAAATCAATATTCCAGGTGTAAAGTGCAATTGTAGTAACTGCTAGAGAGTCTTTGCTAGTTGGCCCCTCAAGACTGTATGTGGGCTTGGAGATCCAGGTGGATGTTGCAGGGTCAAAGCCATAGTAACACTGGGGATACGGCTCATCCAAGGTCCAGGGCACAGACGTCTTTCGGAACTCCGCGGTGCCCCTAATAGCCTGGGCCATAAGCGCATCCATGGTGAGTATGAGGTACTGATGATGACTAGCAGGAGCAAGGGTTAGGGGACGCTGGAGGATGAGGGTGGGAGAGGCGGAGGGAAGAAGAAGTAATGTGATTTAACTTATACAAAGAGACCAGGAATGAAAAGGCTGGGTAAGCGGGACGGCCGGAGTCTTACATTCCGGAACAAGTTCACGAAACACATCCGCATCCTTGTCGTTATTTTCTTTGTCTCAAATTCTTGGCGGTCCAGCCTTCGGCGTCAGCTTACGCTGCAAGGGTGCCACTCCCCGCTAATGACGGCCCTTCCACCACAGTCCGGCTGTCATACTCATGGAGGAGGTCGCTCCTGCTGCCCTCCCTGATCAGCGTTCTCTTCCCCCCACTCCCCCCGATCGTCACAATCTCTGGTGGTACATTAGGCTTTTTCTCTTCTCTGTTCGGCCACAGACGCCCCAACCCCGCCCGCTTCAACAGCACAGTCAGCAGCGGGCGCAGCGGCGGTAGGCAAGCTGCAATGATCCCGACGCAAGGCTCAACCGTCGTCCAAAGCAGGTTGTCGGGAAGGATCCCTACCGCGGTTAGCCACTTGCATACTCTGGGTTTTCGTGGACAGAAGGGGTTGAGGGGGAGTGCTCACATGACGGATCCGTATTATCCCTCGACATCTCCCTGATCTGCGCGAACCGCGCAACGCTCGCCGCACACCCCACACCCCCTGTCAAGAACACTGTGCTGAGCGCAATCTTCTGGGTCGTCTTCATATGCAGCTTCCGCACCTCGTTGATAGGCAGGAACAGCATGATCAAGTCCGTGGTGAAGTTCGGCACTGCCTTGCCAATAAATACTTTGACATTGTCAATGCACCAGCCCTCGGCGAAAAGATCCCAGTTCTTGCGGATGGGATGGCATCCAAAGACCGAGACGAGGATACATGCGATCCACCACATCGCGACCACCACGCTTATGACCAGTGTACTCCATTTCATAAAGCGCGTGGGGAAGATGCGATAATACATCGCCAGGATACTCCACTTGGTCGTAGCGAGGACCGTGGCGTAGAGGTGGTAGGTTATGAAGAAGTACTCCTGCATTGTTGCACTCTCCTCTCTTGTAAGCACGACGACGTGCCTCCCGACCGGAACCTTCTGATATCCAAGTGCAAAGACAACGTACATCCCCCATGCGAATGCCTTTTGGGAGCGGTTAACTGATTAGCTTCGTATTCAGTTTAGGTTTGTGTCAGGAAAAAATCTCTTACAATCGAGACGAGAACCAGCCAGTCATCGAGATGAAACCCGACCTTGCGCCACAGGTGAACTCCAATTCGCAGCGCAACGAAGACAGTCGCCAAAGCCGGCATCACAGTGATTTGCACAAATGAATCTCCGCTCGAGTCCTCTGCGAGATACTCAGGCGAGTAATCAGACGACGACATGGCGAATGTTGACCTTCAAAACGTAAGTATCAATGATGATAGCGTCAGGAAGAGAGATCTAGTAGATGTAAGAAAAGCCTGAGCCCTATTTCCAAGTGGAGGGCGAAAAGGATGAACATGTATAACGGAGGGTTAGCACCAGCATAAGCTGTCATGCTCGTTCTCGCTCCCCCTCGCACCATTCTAACACCCGTGAATTCCAGAACCATGCCTCAGCCGCTGAGATTAGGTGAGATAGTTGAGGTTAACCTGGGTAAGGTAGTACAGCCCCAAAAGGATTTTGAGCCATAACTAGTCCACGTACCCTGCTTACAGGCTCAAGGTGCAGAGCGCTGGCACTAGGGAGACACCAGAACCGGGGTAGGCGCTGTAGATCCAACCTTCGTCCTACACCGTGGGAGGATTCTACTCTAGGCCAGGTTCACAGCCCTGCAGGCAGAGACGAATTGTAATATTCCTCCGATGCATGTGTGTAGCCTGCCCAGTAGGTGGTTGGCGCCAAATGCCGGGCGCGGGGCTTTGTGTAATTGGAATGATCAGGCTCACGGATCCATCGTACCATGCCATTCCAGACAAGGCTGGGGGGATTATTTTGTGCTACCTGACCAGGAAAGATAGGTCACAGCCAGTAATATTCCGCTCACTGTACGGAGTAAGGAGAGATGCTCTACTTGTACTGTAGGAACGCTGGGTATCACAAGGCAGTCATTGCAAATGGTTCAATAAATCATGAACTTTCACCCCTGCCAAAGAGACGACCTCCGGTGCCAAGGACGACCAGCTCACAGACAAGTAATTAGTCACCAAGCCAGGTGTAGCAACGGCTTTTGGTCGATTCTAACTATAGCACATCCTTCCTAATAGGGTAATAACTTTCTCTTTAGTCGCTGGGCCCACTCTTCTTTTCGTGTCACAGCGGCTGCCTTGCCGATAAGGCAGCGATAGCTCCTGGGCGCGGACGGATGCCTGGCTAGCAAGGCATCGACAAGCGGCTTCGGTGCCCGATCCTATGGCCCTGTAAGCGCTTGGTGATCGAACTCCTCAGAGGCATTATATACGCTCTATATAGCACCACAAACATGTGCATGCGCACCAGTTTGAAACTGGTTGTGATGGAATCCTATTGGCGGAGTGAAAAGATGCGAAAGGGATTTGCTCTCATAATCCTGGATAGACTAACTACACATGCGTATAATCATAATTCAAACGGCACAGATGGTGAGGAGAATATGAAGAATATCATCAATATCTCAACCTTGCAAGTTTCCACCAGCCTGCTGGAAGCTAGCTGCCACGGTACAAATCTTTGGACATCGAGAATAGGCTGGGACCTTAAGTTGCCGCTCTTGGCTGAGGTGTATGATATCTCCTTACATGTTCCGACAGGTGATGCCTTCGGTAGAACGTTCTGTTGCAATTTGGTTCAGTACACGGGTATATGTCAGGGGCGTGTATTGTCCCAACGTGCCGGAGAAGGTCAGTCTCACGCGGGAAGACGCCAGTATATGTGCAGCCTTCCCATTTGCACGTATAGGACTCCCCGGGAGGTCTAAAGTATAGAATTTATTAGTTTCCTGCTGATAAGGCGTTTAATGTTTGTGGACGTACCCGCCCGCAGGGCGATTGGCAGGTTCAAAAGATGAATGGCCAATAGCAAGGTGTTGCTCTGAGCCCACATGCACTTCATGCAAGCTACGAGAGTTTTGATATGGGGAAGAAAATACATTTGCAGGAGGTGGAGGGGTGTGACTTGGCTGAGTTGTATGCCTTCTCCTTACATGGTGCAACAGATGATCCCTTCGGCCGAACGTCCAGTTGCAATTCGGTTCAGTACACGGGTATTGGTTAGGCGAAATGTGTATTGTCCTAAGGTGCCGGATAAGGTCAGCCTCACGCCGGAAGACGATAGTAGATATGCAGCCTTCCCATTTGCATGTATAGGACTCCCCAGGAGGTCTGAAGTATAGAATTCATTAGTTCCCTGGTTATAAGGCCTTTAATAAATATTTATAGACGTACCTGCTTGCAGGGCTATTATTAGGTTCAAAAGATGAATGGCCAAAGGCGAGGTGTTGCTCTAAGCCCACATGCACTTCATGCAAGCTACCGGGGTTTTGATGTGGCGAAGAAAATACATTTGCAGAACGTGGATAAGGTTGCTGTATCTGATAATGGTCCCCGTAAGTGCCTAACAGGCCTGCGCTGCTGCGGATGCCTGGGTCGGCGAATTGGGGAGGATCAACACTGAGAGGAACGAAAGAAGCGTAAGAATTACTGGGCCAGGAAGGATTTAGCTCGAGTGGTGAGCTGTATGAGTACCAGTCCTGGTTGGCTGACGGCGATATGCTCCAGCTGGGATGGGTGTATCCCGAATCCAGTTCCCACGGAAGAGGCTGGAGTACAGGCTCATTTGAAGACGGCATACTTGCTGTCTCATCCTTATTGTCGCCATCCGCCTGGTTGTTTCTTGATTCAGTCATGACCAAGGCAAGATCTTCCAGGTGATGGCCAAGGTGTCGCTCAAAACTACCAGCTGGGATCCTATCCCTGCGGCACACAACGCATGTGAAGTAGTTGTCCATTGAGCGATTAACCCCGTGATCGGTGCAGATGTGATGGTACCACTGCCGGCGGCTGCAAAAGAGCCTATCTGGCGTTGCACATTTCTCGTAGGGACATACATAAGGCATCAAATCGTGAAGTATATGCCGTGTCCAGTCTTGGGAGTCTCGAATAACGATTGTGTAGAAGCAGTATGGACATTCAAAAGGCCTCCGGCTTGCGGACTCTTTCGGTGGCTCGGTGACTTTCAGACTGCCTTCCCCAAAGGCAGAGCTGCGAGTAGGTGAAGTAGCAGATTCGTCCGAGTAACTGTCCGTCTCATATAGGTCATCATAAGAAATATTACCAGGAGCAGTCAGGTGCTTGTGGTCTGAGCGGCCTGGGCCGGCGTTATTGTGCTGTTTCTCGCGGTATTGAAGTATCGCCTTTTGCTTGGACATTGCTGTACCAAGTCTTTCAACGAGGAATTCAGGGAGGAAAGGGTATTTTCGTAAGACGTGTCGCTTAGCCCAGGACTTGATATGCAGGCTACTGTTTTCGTTCATCGATAGAAGACGGTCGTGGTGAGACGGCATCCGAATAATGATAGACAATTCGTAGAGGTTTGAAACGATGTTGGCCACGCTCCCGTAGATCTCTTGTAACTCGGCCTCGTTTTGTATATCCTTATCAAGCTCATAACTCGAATAGAGGGTATCTTGTTCGTCCGAGTCTGTTGATTCTATACCGGCTGCTTCGAGGAACTCTTTGAGATCAAGGAGCAATCGGTCGAGACCGGAAAGATTGTTGATCACCTGGCGGAGAATGTGGGAATCATCCCGGAGACGATACTCCAGCGACGACTGGGCAGTCTGATTCGCCCCAACATTTGCGGCCCAGACTCGCAGTCGGCCGAGTTCATCATTCCATTTATATATGGGGACCTCGTTTAAACGGCTGACGTGGATTTTGGACGACAATAGGTTGGTGAGCCTGCTTATGATACCTCGAACCTGTTCTGAGGCTGTAGGTTGGTGGGCTTCCCCACGAACTGTCAGGGCCTCAGGTTGCGCCAGATTTGAGGACTCGTTTGGGCTCCCAAGCGGCTCTCCTGAAACTGTGGTCATCTCGAAGAGTAAAGATGGAGTGAGGTTTTCAAAGAATGATGGATTCGCGGATTGCGAGATAAAGTGCCCCTCATCGGCTGCTGCATGTTTGCTTCTTTCCTGACCGCGATTGGTTCCCTGTCCTCGTCAGCCGCGAGATCAAAGCTGACACCATCACCTGGCGGGGTCAACAGGGAGAATCCTCTTCACCTACTCTTCTACCTCACGCACAAACCCAAGCTACTCATATGTACATCTATCCTTGAAGATGGTCACTGGATTGGAAGCTGCTGGTGTGACGCTGGCCCTCTTGCCTCTTCTGGTAAATCAACTCGACAACTATGCCACAGGATTCGAGAAGCTGAAACTTTTACGTCGATACCGGCGGGTTTTCAGCGCCTATGCACTTGGAATTGGGACCCAGCAGACAATCTTCCTGAATAATCTTGAGAAAGTCCTTGAAGGCGTCGTTGACAATGAGGACAAAATACGCGCCCTCATCAACGAACCACAGGGAAACCTATGGAAGGACGTCAGTCTGCAGGATCGCCTGAAAGCCAAACTGGGCCGTAGCTACGACGTGTTTATGGGGAACATGATAGCTTTGCATGATCTCCTAGTTACACTGTCGGAGAGGCTTGGCCTTAAGATCTCAACAAGCGTCAGTGTATGTTTCAGGTACGGGGCAGCCAGCGCCGAGTATTCCAACTAACGATTTCACCAAGGTTGCTCAAAACACAGACCCAGAGATAAGGCCATGGAAGGTGCTTAACAAGACGGTCTATGACGACTTGATGATGAGCATTGGTATAGCCAACGACACACTCAAAACACTCATTGAGCAGTCAACACACCTCAAAGCACCGAGGAAGGATACAGCATGGACTCAACTCCTACCACGCTTCCGTGAAGTACGTACGCATGCACAAAGTCTGTTCAAGGCAGTTGTGCATAGTAGTCAGTGGGGATGCGTTTGCAAGGATAACCACCTGGTCCATCTAAAACTCCCACCGGCTCCTCTGAAGCTGAATGGTGGTTTTGAGCAGGGCGATGCCTGCACGTTTCGCGTGATCTTCTCTAACATTGCTCAAACGGGCTCATACGGGCAGTGGACTTGGAGAGAGATCGAATTCACGCCTTGGAAAGGCGATAAGACTGTTCCCGTGACTGCATTGCCTTCGAGTGGCCATCAGCCGCGACTGAGCATCGGACGGGGTAAAGAGGCATCGAAAAGGACAGCCCCTGCTCAAAGCTCCACGACCATCCCAAAAGGAGTCTCTGCCCGCCAGATAGCAGACATCTGCTCCTCGCTATTACTGCCCCAGTATTTGGGTGACCAGCATGTCCTCGGCTTCCTCGGTGCGGACCCTGGTGTCCGCTACCTCATGACAGCTATTCGAAGTCATGAGCTGAGAATCGGCAACCTTCCGCTGAAGAGAAACTTACACCAAACAAGCTGGGGAGACCGTCTCCGCATTGCGACTGGTCTGGCATGTTGGGTCGCCCAATTCCATGGTAACTGGTTGAAGCCAAACTGGGACATCTCAGATGTCCAACTGGCGCTCAAGAGCGACACGACAAACCCGTCGCTTGACAGTCTCTACTGTACATGGGCAATCACCACTCAACCTGAACCAATGTCTGGCGACGCAGAGAAATCCTCATCATCTCACATCAGGAGTGACATTCTGTTTCCCCTCGGCCTCGCCTTGATTGAACTTTCTTTCGAGAAGCCAATCGAAGAGTTCCGTTTTCCGTACGCTGTGTCGGCGGATTACCTGCAGGCAAAGCTGCACCAAGTATGCAAGGAAAGGGGTCCAGGATATGGTGATGCCGTGCATAGCTGCTTGTTCTGCCCACCTGGAATGGCATCCCTAGGGTTTGACGATCCAATATTCGAGGAGCGCCTCTTAAGTACTGTCATATTGCCACTAGTGCGAGAGGTACTGCACTTCGAAGGTCGACCCTGACCAAGACATGTGGACCTTCGGGCTATGGACTTCAGAGGGAAGAGGCGTGTTGATCGCCAGCACTAGAATCTGTACTAGTACGTCTCTCGTCGAAAGGCAGGGAATGATCACAAAGTGATGGCATGAGATTGAGTTATTCCGATAGCATTCCGAGTGATAGTAGCTTGTAAGATGATTGCTGGTGGTAAGATTGCCAAGGAGGGATGGAAAGGTTCTTTGGTGGGTGATGGATGAGATGGGGCCATTGCTCATAGTACCGCACCTTGAAGGGCACATGATCAGGAGTAGTTTCCTTGTCGGCTAAAATTTTCAGCACCCATTTAGGTGCTATTCTCATGCACCTAAGCTGTAGGTAGCAGGTTATTAGGCACTCTTTGACTGCTTCGTCTTCCTAAACGAATTCATCTACCTTCCCTGGTCGAGGATCGCACCTTTCCCTCCGGAGGAAATGTCGTCGATCGTTAAAATACATAGGAATTATAATTAATAACAAGATAAATAACCAAATCCTAGTGCCATGAGTTATTATATTAGTGCTAATCTATGTCAACGGCTGTGCTGTGCGAGAAAGGAGACATCGCAAAGATGGTTGTGTATGTGGAGAAGGAGGCGCCGTTGAAATCGCGGCCATGGTCAAGCCACAGCGTTAAATTATCCACGGGGTTATCTGTGAACGCTATTCTATTAAAGGACCCTGTTAATACTAGGACCCTATTCCCGCCAACTAAAGATCCCTCCGCTAGTATTAGGATTAGCACCTAAGTGGTGTCACTGGTGCCCTGGATAGGAAGCTGGAATATATTAGGTACCCCCACCCTATAATGCTAGAAGGGAGGCCCTGGATATTGCTAGAAGTAAGATTACTAACCCATGTCCACTAGATAGTGTTACATAATGTCTAGAAGGTAATCTTATCCTGGGCATCATCACCCGTCTCCTAGAAGGAGTGTAAAAGAATACCTTATGACCCTAAGTCCTAAGGCCCCCAGTCTTATTATATAGTGCCTCCTAGGCTGCTAATATCATAGGATTACTAGCATACTTAGTCCATGCGGACCTATTATCCACGCTAAACGCGAGGCGCTGGTCCTGCATACTATTAGAGGGGAAATAGCTGGCATACCAGGCCAGGTATAGTGATGCAGCAGGAAGGTTCTCTCGGCGATGATCCAATACGACAACTCTGCCGAGCAAATCGCTCGCCCGCTGAACGCGGAAGGTTCAGCGATTGGAACCATTTGCCGCTGTAGAAGTCAGCTAGCCCCTCCCTCCTATTTGGGCTTAGCTTCGTCCATTTTTCTATAGTTAAATATCGTACTTTCTCGCCGCACATTTAGAATGACAAGACCTTCAACTTTCTCTCACCGATGGCCTCCATTTCTATCCGGCCCATAAGTGAGTTCTAAGCAGTGCCCAAGCCTAAAGTATTATTCTTATTAAAGTAAGTGCTTCCGGTAAAGGACTTAAATGCCATGAGTGCTTGGTATGGTATTGGGGCTTGTGGGCCCAGTGGATAAGGTCGTTGCTGGTGGCGTGGCCCCCAGCCTAGATTGCCCCAGACATTGGCTGTTAGATTATGCTGGTAGAACAGGTGCCAGGCCAAGCCAATTTTGATCAAGCCATTCGGCTCATTCATCCAGTTTTGTTCCGGGACGAAGTGATAAGTTGGGCGGAAATCCTCCGCCAGAGCCTGGGGGAGGAGGAGATGGACAAGTGAGAGGAGCATTTTCGATCACGCGAATTTAATGGTACAAGAGTTTTCAATCAAAGACTGAGGTGAGCTGGGGAGATGGGACTGTCGCTGCAACAAACTTTACACCATCTACCATTGACAAAAGACCTTTATATAAATAGCCCGCTGCACTGCTGATTCAACCGGCATGTTTTCACTTCCCTCGAGTCGGAAAGAGATCTATAGTCTTTGGTATGATCCGTAGAGATTCGTGAGAATCTTCAGCGATCTTCAACGCGTGGATAAATCAGAGATTATGATGAGCATAGGAAATGCCCATGAACTCGTCGAAGAGCCCCAGAGTTTCGGTTGATTGCACGGCAACTTAATTTTACTTCGCGGAGGGCGAGAGGATGTCCGCGAGGCAGCGATCTGAGTGATTCGTCATGCAGCCCCGGATTCTTGCGGATCTGACAGCGCTTCTCCACGCGGTATTCTAGCACGCAGTGCGCGATTAATAATATTGGATTGATATCCCACCAGCGCCCCCTGCGTGGGGGCGCCGGCATGGCCGGGCTGGGGGTTTGCCACCATCGACTGATACCGCTAACCCGCATTCGGTATCTGGAATGCAAATCTGCATCTGGAGACGTACGAATTGGGTGGTCCACAGGGTTTTGATTGGTCAAAATTATCATCCTCTTGGACCTTCGGGGGACTGGAGGCTTCTAGAAACCCGGCTGAGCCCTCGGGCAACCATGTTCAACCCGCAAGGCGGGATTACGCCGAACCCGAATCCCCCGATAATTTCGGTCCCAGGTGTTGACGACCAGACAATCGTTTCTGAGAACTATGAACGTAAAGAACCCACAACTACATGTAAAAGCCCTACCACCTCACACCTGATGTCTCTCCGTTGTTAATCGCCCGCTCCGGTCTTCCGTGCATGGCAATCATGCTTATCACTCTGCCAAGAAAGCTTTTGCTCGGAGGATTGGTGTGACCCGTGACTCCAAGCGGCCCCACCAAATCTTACATGTAACCCTCTCGGCCCCAACCCCACTAGAGCCCAGCCGACAATTGGATGACCGATCCCGACGGGCTGACGTATGAAGACGGCGTCTACCAGGGCAGCCCCGGCGACGATTCCTGGGGTGCAATGTCCGGGGGCCATACGACCCGCAGGGACTTGACGCATTGGACTGAGTAGCCCGTGGTTCTCCAAGCACGTGGATTTCCCGACAAGATCACGGAGATGGTTTTGACACCGTCGTTGTTGACGAACACAATACGAGAGGCTTTGGTCGCAAGGGCGAGACTCCTTGGATTGCAATGTACAGGTCATACGATGGCCGATGTACGTTAGTGCAACCCCCCTACCCAATTGACAAAACGAAACCCAGTTGGATTAACACGGGCGCAGTACCGAGTGGGGCGGAACGGAGCAGTTACAACAATCGCGGAGGTTCGGGCATCTTCCGCGACAGGTGACAAACCATTGGACAGCCGGACTCGGACTCGACAGAGGGAAGCCTTTCTAAATACTGGACCGATGACTTTTCTCTTTTATGTGTACGTTTCTTTTTTTTTTTTTCATCCTTTTCCTTTCTCTTCGTCAGGCGGCCAATTGCTCTTCGGTCGTGACACTATCAAACAAACATGGATAAATCTACAAGCAATCATCACGAGCACGACAATGGATTTGATCGAGAGCCATTTTCGCCGGAGGAACATGCACGCGAAATTGAACGACGAGACCAGCAAAGCCAGGAATATATGGTCAATGAATCACTGTATGACCGTTTCGCATTCTTCCGAATTCCTATCGCTGTGAAGAGCACCCGAAAATTAGTTATGACTCTGGGTATCTTTGCAGCCTTCAGCGGTATGCTGAGCGGCCTAGACCAGTCGGTAATATCCGGTGCCCTGCCTGGCATCCGGCGGCAATTTGTCAAATATGGCGAATGGGAAAGCTTGGACGATCCAAAGATGAAAAATGATCTTTCGCTCGTCTCATCGCTGATGCCCTTGGGAGCCATGGCCGGTGCATTGATGATGATGCCGCTCAACTTCTACCTCGGCCGCCGCAACTCGATCATCGTCTCGTGTGTGTGGTATACTATAGGAGCCGGCCTCTGTGCTGGAGCTCGAACTATCGGCATGCTGTTTGCCGGCCGCTTCATCCTCGGAATTGGCGTCGGTATTGAAGGTGGTTGTGTCGGTATCTATATTTCTGAATGTGTTCCACCGGACCTTCGTGGCAACTTGGTATCGATCTACCAGCTGATGATCGCTTTCGGCGAGGTGGTGGGTTATGCTGTGGGCGCCATTTTCTTTAATGTCCCCGGCAGCTGGCGGTTTATGCTTGGTTCATCCGTCGTATTCTCGTCCATTTTGTGGGCTGGAATGTGCTTCCTGCCGGAGTCACCGCGTTGGCTCGTGTCCAAGGGTAAGAGCGGACGTGCTTGGCAAGTATGGAAGTCGCTGCGCGACGTATCCGACCCTAGGAACCTGGAAGAGTTCCTCATCATGGAGGTCACGGTCCAGAACGAGATCGAACGTTCCGCTGCTGTTCCATGGTACCGGCGTTATCTCGAGGTCTGCGTATATCCTCGCAACCGCCGCGCCCTCGTCTACGCTTCGGCGATGATTTTCTTCGGCCAGATGACCGGTATCAACGCAGTGATGTACAATATGTCCAACCTGATGGCCAAAATGAACTTTTCAGAACGCGAATCCGTCCTCATGTCGATGGTTGGTGGCGGCGCATTGTTCCTGGGAACAATCCCAGCAGTGTTCACAATGGACCGATTCGGTCGGCGTGTTTGGGCACAGAACATCGTCGTGTTCATCATCGGTTTAATCCTGGTGGGCGTCGGTTATTTGTACACCAACAAAAGCTATGACTATTTCTTGGACAATAAGGCGACCGCTCTGGGCCTTTTCTTCTCCGGGATCATTCTATACATGGGCTTCTTCGGCGCATACTCATGCCTGACATGGGTTGTTCCTGCAGAGAGTTTTGATTTTAACACTCGCAGCCAAGGCATGGCCATCTGCTCGACTTTCCTCTATCTCTGGTCATTCATCGTGACCTATAACTTTGACCGTATGCAAGCGGCAATGAGTTATACCGGCCTGACGATTGGATTCTTCGGTGGCTTGGCCGTCGTTGGTTTCTTCTACCAGTTGTTCTTCATGCCCGAGACCAAGGATAAGACCCTCGAGGAAATCAATGAGCTGTTCTTCATGCCGACAAGGAAACTTGTTGCATTAAACATGCGCAACCTCGTCAATCACTGGTCCTGGGTTTTTGGTGGATCGCGCCCAACGCCTGATACGAGTGAAGCAAATATCGGGTACGCTGCCGACGAGGAAAAACAAAACATCGAGAACGTTCAGAAGGAATAACCAGGAGATACTACGTCAATTCACAAACGCAGTTTGCGGCACCCTAGCCGATATGGAAACCTTTATGATGGCATCTGGCATTCTATTACTTATCATTTCCATTAACATGGCAGGCTGGACTGTGGAGGCAGTACACAGGGCAGTGTGAGCGGCGTGGATAAGACAAGTTAGTTTACCGGCAAGATTTGGGATCGGTCTCTGATATTGAAACTGACATTGCTACTGTCGTATTCTTACCGTAGCAGAGCACAATTATCGAATTGAACGGGCGACTGATCCATTTTTCCCGCCTTCCCCCTTCTAGTTATCTCTTCGACGCGCCTTCTTTCCATCAAGCTCATCGAAAATATCCCTTTCGCAGGAAAATAGAATTTAGATGGCAATATCTGCTCTCGCAATGTCTCTCGTCTTGATCACCGGAGCCACCGGTTTCATCGGCTCTCAGGTCATCCTCCGAACCTTAAGAGGCCGGCTTTGATGCTCCTCTTGTGGTGCGGCGCGAGGACCAAGCTGAAAAACTACGCCAGCTCTTGTCGAAACGCCAAGATAAAATAACTCTTGCTTTTGTAACCGATATCCCCGCACGCGGAGGCTTTGATGAGTCTCTGCAGGGGTGGGACTATATTATGCATCTTGCCTCGCCTATATCTGGCTCTGGCACCATGGATCCCTCACCCCAGGCGTGGATGGGACTGTATATAAGGTAAATATAGGAAATTTCTCTATAACTACCTTTAAATTTTCAAGTTCCTTTATACTCCCTTTTTAGTACTTTTTTGATATTATTTTATTTTTTTTATTAAAAAAGGTTTGATTAGACTTCTTAACCCACGCGTTGGGGCGGGTTATGGGTCGGGTTGGGCAACCCAACCGCGGGTTTAAAAAATATATATAAAAATTGTTATGGGCTGAGCTAAATCCTTGTCAAGCCTAGGAACTCCCTACCAGACCACACAAAATGCGGGGGTACGCTATTCTACTCCATTTCCCCATGGTTCTTCGTCAATTAACCTTCAGGAGAAGTAAATCCTACTGTCGGAGACTCGGACCCCAGCCGGACCTCTGCCCCGTTTGGTTCGCGGCATTCTGGACATTGCAGAGATGTGGGGTACACAAGTAGCGAAGTTTTATATTCACAAGACAAAGTAAGTGCAGCAGTCTAAACTACCTCCTCCTCCACATCATACGCCACTAGCTTCTGCCCTATGCCCAGCCTGTCCAGCTGGAAGAAATTATAAGCACTTAATATGCCGGATATGGCACACTCCTGCAGCCACAGTCGCCACGGATCCGCCTTCTTGCGCACATTCCCATTGCGCTCCGCCGTCTTGGACATCTCATCCGTCCGCGGCCGTCTCTTCTGCTCGTACACCGCGTAGACCTCATTCAGAGACCGCCCAGGTAGCTCGAGTAACCTGCAGAGCAGGAAAACATCCTCCATCGCCATTGAAACGCCCTGGCTGGCGTGCGGCTGCATTGCGTGCGCCGCGTCGCCGAGAATCAGACACCGCCCCCTCGACCACCGGCCGCCGAGGCCCATCCGGAAGATCGGGTAGAATTTCATCACATCAGTTTGGTGGATAATTGCCTTCCACATCTCCCCCCAGTCACCAGTCGTCTCCTTTAGCAGGTCCAGAAGCGTCGCCTTCAGGTTCTCCACCTCGCGTTTCCCCCTCTCCTCCCATCCATCGCGGCCGCCGCCGCCCGGAGGCATGGGAAGCTGCCGCGAGAAGAACCAATAAAGGATCTCGTTCGTCGGAGTGCAGGGCGATAGCGCCAGCAGGCCATCCGTCGTCAACGTCGCGTTCAGGCCGTCGATGGACGACGCCGCCGGCGGCAGTGGCGCAGTGTCAAGGAGGGAAAACACATTCGCAACGCCCGAGTACTCGGGCTCAAAGTCCGGGTCCACATACAGCTTGCGGACAGCCGAATGGATGCCGTCGCAGCCCAGGAGAAAGTCGGCCGTGTCGCTCGTCCCGTCGTCAAAGGTCGCCGTGACGAACCCCTCGCTGCTCTCGGTGATGGCCACTAGCCGCTTGCCGAAGTGGATGGGGATATCGGCGCGCTTTGCGGCGTCGTAGAAGACGTCCATCAGACTCGTTCTGCGGATTCTCAAATACCCGAATCCTGTCTTGTCCCTGCTCCACGAGGCGAGGTCCGTCTTGCCGAGGACATTCCCCTTGATCGAGTGCAGGACCAAGTCTGAGGTCTCGGCGCCGCGGAGTATAAGGCTGTCGTACAGTCCCAGCCGGTGCAGTAACCGTAGTCCGTTGGATGGGATCCCAATTGCTCCGCCAAGGGTTGTTGGCTCGGGCCTGATTTCGTAGACGACGGATGAAATATGGTTGTACTGTCGGAGACGGAGAGCGGCCGCCAGCCCCGCGGGTCCGGCCCCTATAATGATGGCCTGGATTTCACACAACGTTGGTTAGTTTTAGCTGCTATAAATCTATATCACTGCATAGTCAAACAACCGAGGAAAGCCATACCTTCTGAGGCTTCGTCATTCTGCTTATCTTGTGTGTGTCTGTGTGGGCGGCTCGTTGGAAAAAGCAAATGCACAAAGGTAATAATGTATAATCTACTGCTAAAGCTTTGCGTATGTAATCTGCGCAATGTATCGAACCCTGGCTGTAATTTATTTGACCTGGGCATGGCAATAATCGCTTCTAGTTATGACGCTGCGTGGCGCTTACGTACGGAGACTTCGGAATTTCGGTGTTTCGGCATTTCGGGAAATCCTTGTCGCAAAGATCAGTTGTAATCTACTGGTTTGCATTTTTTGTTAACCATGGGATCAATTCCTGTCAAGTGCACGATCATTGGACGCAATATTAATGGACAATTACGATTGGCTCCTATCTATCTAACCCAACGTGGGTAATGCCGTGACAAGATGGGCATGCTGCTCGGTTGCACGCCCCGTCCGCATTGCTTCCTGCCCTCGTCGTTTTTTTTTCTTTTGTCCTTCCCCCTATCAGGTGGGCTCCAGGGGTACGCAGTATTGCAAGCTGTCTTCAGCGCCCCCTGTAAACAAATCCATAAAGTCGATGCCGCCAGCGATGCTATCCAGCATGGACCAATCAACACCGTCCACGGCGCCGCTAGGGGGGTTCGCTATGTCCAGTATATCATCTAATGGAGCACCAGGACCGCCGCCGGGGGCCTTTCTTAAGTTAGAACACTAGAACGAGAACAGGGCGTAGGCAGGGGTGTAGGGGGAGAGGAGCATCTGATACACTAACATGTGCCGACCGGTCGAGTGGCTGCTGAGAATCGCCGGCAGGAGGAGACTTGTCATCCACCGTCCTATCGCCAGAGCTGCTCTTGCTGTAATTACTGCTGTCCCTGATATAGTCTCGTGCTATAGAAGCCATGTCGGACAGCAGGGAGACGGGCATCATCCCGCCGGAGATGTAGTCCAGGTGGCAAAAGTACGCCGCGACTGCGCTCAGCAGAGAAAGGGTGGCCGTCGTGTCTGGGTGGGCTGGATGGTGGACAATGAAGTCGAAGAGGATAAACGACGCTGACAAAGGGACAGAGAGCATGACCCTGCTTCCATGATTAGGGTGGGTGATTCGATATTCATGTAGATAGACTGATCATACCAAACTGGAGTATAGCTTGCTAAGTCGATATATTTTGTCAGCTCAACGATCCTACTGGCGGCGGCCAATAGTGCATTCTCGCAATCTGTGCTTCTCTGCTCAGAGTTCTTTCCCCGGGGAAGGTTCAGATACAGCCTGGACAACGCGATCACGGCGCTATAGTAATGGAAATTCAATCTCAGAACTATCGATATCGATATCGACGTAGCATTGTTCTCTGCGATGTTCTGCGGTGGGAAAAAAATTGCGCCGGGACGAAAGTCTTCTGGGATCGACATTCTCCACGCTTCCAGCTCGTCCATGTAAACATCCACCGCAGCATGCAGTGTGTCGGGAGATACCAGCGTCGTGCTTATCGAGAACAGGGAGCTGTATGCCTTGGATAGGAACCGACTGAAGCGAGACATCGCCTGCAGCCAGTCGAATGTTCCGAAAATTGCCTCTGGAGCATATGGGATGGGCGTCCCAATGTCGGCGTCACTCAAGACCTGGTTTTTTCTGTGAGCACAACAGTCGATATGTGGTGGGTGGGACAGGACCATACCGAAGGCCGGCCACAGGCAAATGACAGCGTCTTTTCCAATATGTATATCACCCAAAACGTTCTCTGGTAGGCGGCGGCACTTGCAGCATCGACGACTCCTCTGCTCATGCCTGATAGCTGTATCATCCTTGCAGCTTCGGTCGTCAACACGTGGGTAAGATGAACACAGCAGGATGTTTGAGCAAAGATAGCCTATAGCATATTTATTCTGATCTGAATTCCGTATTAAGCAGGTGGAATCTTACCATTGTAGCTACTGCCTTTGATCCATGTTGTTAGTCTCGCACGGAACTGGGTGTGGTGAAAAGAACACCATACCTGAATATTTAACACCCCCTCTCGCAAAAGCAGAATGTCTGGGAACAAGCCGAGCGCGACGCGAAACAGTTCCCATGCCCTTCCTGTGCCTGGCTTGAAGGAGCCACGCTCGTGATACTGGCATCCAAGGGCAAGCACAGTATGATACAAGGTTGATAGAGCGGGAGTCGTCTCCAAAAGTTCAGGTAGCTGCGGGCTATATGCGGCATTCTCCAACGCCTTTTGATCAAGGATAGGATAAATTGGGTGGACCTGTTTAAAATACGCTAGGAAGCGTTCAGCATCAAAAATTATGGATTCAGCTTGGTTTAGGGGGTCACTCTGACTGGCAATGTACAATCCTTTAGACTCCGTCGGCAGCTCCACTGGGGCAGCAGCAGAATCACAAGCCCTTATTGGTGCTAGTGATGGATGTGACGTGCGGCTGACCCGGTCGCGAACACTGTTAGCAAGCCTTTCGATAATGTCGCCGAATTTTCGGTGGCGTAGGCGTTCCGTGATGGATGCTATTCTCCGGTCGGAGAAGAATGCAATTCCAGAGCTCCCCACTGGGAGAATGAGCAGTGTCAGTTCCATATCGGAAATGTATTTTGAGGGGGAAAGAAATTGAATAAATCAATAAAACCACCATACTGGTCGTGAGCCTATGAACCCCACCGCGAGCGTGTCAGTTTCTATTTCTGCTGCGGTCCAAAAGGGCGATCAAACCTTTAGCAGCGACTGCCCGCCCCGAAATCGAGAAGCCATCCCTCGATCCTCGAGCAGATAGTCTACGTATAGTCTCTGCGGTCGAAAATCCACCTTTGGTTGCTGCGGATATGGTTGTATAGAGCGTGCAGTGGATGTAGTCGTCTCGCCGTCGGTGGGGCAGTACGGTAACTGCTCTAGATTCAAAGCTGGAGAGTCCGGGCCAGGAGCCGCAAGAAAAGGTGGTTCTAGGAGATTAATTAGAGATTAGGCGGCAACAACATGCATAGAATTGAAATCCTATAGTCCATACGGTATTCGTGGAGAGGTGAGTCAGGTTGTTGTCCTCCCGGACGGGCTGTTTGCCTCACGCGGGGTTTCTTGACATCGAAATGGCAGGGAAGGCCGCGCTTCTTCTGTCGAGTGAGTAGCTTGTTCTAGGGTGATAGGACCACTCAGAGGAGCTAACCTCGCAGTACTTGCAAACTGCCGTGTCGGAATATGGTGTCTCTGGATGCCGAGTGAGCCAGGTTCGCTGGGCAGAGGCGTAGCGTAGCGGTACTCACTCACGCACCGCACCTTGCGGGCCTTGCATTGATCGCATGTCTTGGAAAGCTTTGGTCGCGAGCCAGTTGTGGTGTCCATTGATCCATTCAACCAGTGGGCGAGATATGCACGTTAATTTAAGAACGGGAGTGATGGAGTGTGGCTGCTGCTGCTGTGGGGGTCAAGGACTGGGAGCGCACGTGACCTGTATGTAATTACAGCGTCATGAATGCACCTAATCACTGCCTGCCTCGGCTCATTGTATGTACGTAGTATTCATGTCTAGTCTAGCCTGGGTGCTCACTGCATAAGATTGGGATAGCCTTCCTCTCGCGGGACGGCAGGGCAGACAATGTAGTTTGGCCGCCCCGCGCCAACATGGATGGAATTGGTTGCCTGTTCATCATCGTCCACCTCCCCATAGAATTCCCGCATCTTGACAGGCTCATATCCAGGAATATCTGGCTGGTACTCGGAAGGACAAATGTCCACGCGAAGCTTCCACCCTTTGCGGATTCGGGCGGCCGCCGGGAAAATCTCGATCTCGAGCTGGACGATCTCGTTTGCCTGTAGCAGCGCGTTGTCCTGTGCCGTATGCGTATGCCAGGGTCGCTCAGGTGTGCTTCTCAGCGGATCAAGCTGTCGATGGCTGGCGCGAAGGAAGCCTTTAGCGAGTGGCTCCAGCTCCCCTTTCGCACTGTAGGGTACCACGCGTCCTTCTTCATCCTCAGCCCACAGCATGACCACAAAGTCTGCGTCCGGCGAGCTTGCAGAAACGCTCAACACGGCTTTGAAATGACCAGCGACATCCACGTCGTTTTCGAACGGGGCGGAGCGAAAGCTCGCTCCGGACCGGCCATCGTGCGAAACACGGGCGGCATAGGTGAATAGCTTCTCTTGCGTGTTTTGCGCCGCCTCCTCCTCCCCTGCTAGGGTACCGTCAGCCTGGAGGTGCCATTGGGTGTATTGAGTGCCTGGAACAGGCCAGTTGGTCTCCTTCCTCCAGCACCACTGGCCGTGACCGAGCCGCATTTGAATTCCAACTCTTTCCGGCGTCGGGTTCTGTGTTCCTTTTAGATAGTGATCCAGGAACTGCAGGATCTTCCATGCTGCTTCGCGGCTCGGTAATGGGTAATAATTGGAATCAACGAGCTGGAGATGGGTATTCGCAGGGTTGCGGCTGCGCCACGCCTCGTAGGCAGCTCGACCATGGATCATGAAGAGCTGAGATGCAGCAAGGAAGCAAGGGAGATCCACGGGCCCGAGATTCGATTTCATCGTATCCCACAGCCCGTCGTAAAAGGGGTGACTTTTCATCACATTCAACAGGTCTACATGGTCAGTCCACTTGGGCGAGCACAGTCGAACCCGACGATACCAATCAGTGATATAAGGGATGCCCGGCACGCCGCCAATATAGGCAGCATCCCGATATGGATCGATATCAGCTAACCACGATTCGTAAGTTAGTAGCAGCCCTGTGCTCCCAAATCGGTTTTTCCATCGGGGTGGGTAGGTTTTTCTTACACGCATAGGGTACAAAACACTTTAATCCTTTAGGTCTCAAGCTCGCAACGTTCCACAGCACATTGGCGCCATATGAACTGCCAACCAGCGCAACTTGTCCATTGCTCCAACTCTGCTTCGCCGCCCATTCAACAGCATCATACAAGTCGTTCGTCAGCTGGCCCGGCACTCCTCTTGTCCCCGGAGTCTGCGACACGCCCCTGGGATCAATTTTCACCATGGCGTATCCATGTGGCACGTATGAAAATGTGTTGAACGTCGCAATGTTCTCGAAGCCTCTCTGCGCCTCCCATGAGGGACCCCACGAGCCCCGTGGGACGCGAACGGGAGTACCTTCTGCGGTCGAATGCCACTCATCCTCGGCCCTTTCAAACGCGGCTATATCGTCCTCGTCGTCGAGGTTGGGGCCGGAGTAAAAGACCCGTCGTCCGTAAATCGTGCAACTCATCAGAACAGGGAATCGTTCCCGATACTGAAGGGGTAGATAAACGTCGCCGAGGATACCCGCTCCGTCGCGGGTTGGGATGTGAAGGTCTCTCAGCACTTTAAAGCCGGCTTTAGCCCTTCTTAAATGGTTTCTAGTGTAGGAAACTGTCTTGGATGGGATACCGAGCTTGCTAGATATGCAGAACAGCGCATTGTCCAGATCGGACGTGTTGTTGCAGTTCAGGTTAACCATCCGAGCATATTCGGACAAAGCCTCTCGAGCCTATAAATTGGGAGCAATAGTGAGTTAGACCATTAAGGAGTCCTTCAATAAAATCGATTCACAGGCACGTTACCTGCCCGTCAATGATGATCGGCTTCTCGAATCCTTGGCCCGGCGAAAGGCTAAAGAGCAGTCTTGCCCGGTTCACCACCTTTGGATCAAGCGCTGAGGTCCCAGGAGGGACAAGGTCAAAGATGGAGACCAATTTCTTGCCATGACACTCCCCAAGGACGAGATCACCGATAGAGAATGTGACTATTGTTCCTGGCTCAAAACGAAATTTGAATTCGTTGGTGGTGACGCCTGTCTCGGCCCCAGACCGATATGTGAGTCCAACCACGTCCGGAAAGATACCTTCAACGCTCATAATGACGATAATAAGAATTGGCTGGTTTATTAGATTTTTCGTAACCTCATCATCCTCGACAATGTTTGATCAGGTCTTCTGCTGCATTATATAAGTCCCTCTACACTTCACATGGATCTATATTCAACCCCTCTCCATTTCGGCATCGGCAAAGCTCGCACGCAAACGCACGATAAACGCCACGGACAGTCATGTGGAGCTGTACAGTTATTTCCGAACTTGGATCCAGACCTGATGCGGTTCTCCGCCAGCAGACGACGGGATCTGCGCCGGTGTTCTCTCGGAATTTGTATTGATTTGAAAATCCGAAACGCCGCAGTGGAGGCCCCCGAAGTAAGATGACAGTAATAATTATTACATCCAGTCCAGTATCGCCCTTACTACCCCGTCCTTTCTCCCTTAGTTGCAGATCCTATGGGTCGAGGCACGTTCAGTCATGCCGGACTTAGCTCGGTGCTAGGATTCATGTCATCTCCGAGATATTCACCACACCTCTATAGATTGCCGAGTAGTTGGGACCCAAGCAGTTGATATCATGGCGAGTGTGCTTGTGAAGTGCTGGATTTTCCATTGATTGAGCGTACCCTCTTATCCTTCTGGTATAGTCCATTCATTCACCCAGCGTTGTTGGTTTACGCACGCGCCGCTAGACTCAACATCAGATATCGAGTCCATATAGACCCCTGCAGATTCTGCGGTCGCAGGTTCGCGCGGACTGAGCATCTCCGTCGACATGAGAGAACAAGTACGTCTTGCTCCCTCCCAGTTTAATTCTATGACAATTCACTGTCTCCTCAAATCTGTACTTCCCACTCCAGCCGGGACATCCACCTGAATCGTCCCTTCATCAAGACGTTCTCCATCAGCCTCAATATGGCCCGTCATGGCCTCTCCAACCTTCGCTTCGCCCACTCCCAGCGGGGTGCCAGTCAGAACGATGTCCCCGGGCTCCAGCGTCATCACACGCGAGATATCAGCAAGCTGTCGTGGAATGCGGAAGAGCATGAGAATAGTCGAGCCGGCCTGTCGCAATTCGTCCCCGACCGACAGGGGGAGAACCACGGTGTATGGGTCGGGAATGCGATACTGCGGAATCCGTTCAGAAATGGGGGGGGGAATACGTGGAACCCTTTAGCTATCCACCAGGGAACCCCCTTCCTCTTCGCCTCATGCTGAAAGTTCCGAGCGGTCATGTCAATAGCCAACACGTAACTGTCTATCGCATCAAGGATACCCTTGGCGTCTTCTGGGTCAAGATCGTAAACTCTATTACGGATAATGAGGCCTAATTGGACTTTATAGTGGATGGTGCTGCCTTCAAGCGTTACAATGATAGGGCAAGGCAATGATCGAGTCCGCTCGCTTGGCGGCTGTACATACTGGTTTCTATAACACTTACACAGATAGTGTATAATACTCACCCTGATAGACGGCTGGGTCCAGTAAATATGCGATCTGAGCCTGAGTGGGTGTGGTACACTAGAAGCAGAATGCGGGCCATTAGGCTGAGTGGTCCGGCACTAGCGCTACACGAAAATCAAGACTACTGCCCGGCAAGTAGTGAAGTGTGACTGGTCACTCAATGAGCTATAATTCGGCAACTTACCTATTGGCAGTGAACTGGACTGTCAGTGTTTTGAAAATGAAGCCGAGCCAGGGTCTGGCCATGGAGCCGCATAGCAGTAGCAGCTATTACCTTTATGTTCTATGTCTGGCTACATTACAATTGGACGCGACAATAATCTCCCCTCATGGGTGCAGAGTATAATCAGGACCCAATCAGGGCTGATAGTGAGCATTGGGCTTACGCTGACCGAGGAGGCGCTGTAAGCTTGCGTAACCCCAGGACTTGGGCTAAGAGACTGAATCTTACATGACACTTTGATGATCATCGCCTCCGCTCATCGTTATAGTCTCTTGGCCACACTTAAGGGCAGTTTGCGTGCAGGATATGATTTGGCAAAGTGCATCAGTCAGAATTCCACCTGGGATTTTTTGTGATTTTTTTTGTCACGACAAGGAACAATGAGAACTCTACTAGTCCAACCAAGTCCGACTCCCTCCAGCAGCCCTCCCCTGCAGCTAGCGATGATATCCCCGCCAGCTACAGCGGGTAGATGAAAAACTTATTCTCCAAATCCGTGAGATCAAGCACAGAGATATCCACCTTCTTCTGCACGACATTCCCCTCTGCATCGAGACTATCCACAACCCCATCCCCAAAATTCCCCAGCACCGCCTGCTCAGCGATCCACACCTTGCGCTCCGCATTCCTCCTCTTAAGGATGACCCTCACAACATGCAGCGCAAGCGGCGTGACGCAAAAACTCACCACAATCTGCGCAATCCACGTGCCGTAGTACCGCGGCCCGCCGCTCTTCCACATCTGCGGCGAGATGATATTCGACACCCCATAGCTAATCATGAACATGGCGTTGCGGGTGAGTTTCTTCGTGTACCCTGTGGCGCTGGATGAGGTCCACACCAGGGAGGTGATGTAGGTGTTGGCGAACGTGTTGCCCGCGATCAGCAGGCACGCGAGGAGCGGGATCGTCCGGTCCCAGGGGAGCGCGACCATTCCGATGCTGCCCGCGATTGCGGGGAGAACCCATAGCGTCGCCCACCAGGCGCTGTAGCCCGGGAAGAGGCGCATGAGGAGCGAGGCGACGACCGCGCAGGCGACTGCAAAGCCGCCGCCGGCGACGGTGACGAGCGTTGAGCCGAGGTTTCCGACGCCCAGGGAGAGCAGGATCAGGCTCTGTTGGAAGGAGAGGTTGTTTGCTAGCATGAGGGCGAAGGCGGCGAGGGCGAAGAGCCAGGAGATCGGGTCGCGCAGCGCCTCGTAGAATTGGTACTTTTTGAATGTTTTCTGCTCGATTGAGCCGCGGGTCGCGTTGCGGACCCGCGTGATGACCTGCAGTCGCTCTTTCGGTGTCAGGAACCGCGCTTTGGCTGGGTTGTCCGGGTACCAGAACCAGGAGAAGACGGCGAGTAAGAGGGTCAGACCGCCTGTGGTGATCATGAACAGTTTCCAGGGCGCGACGCTGGCCTTGCTCCATAGGAGCGCGTAGCTGAGGAGGCCCGAGGGGATCGGGGCGCCGACGCAGGAGATCCAGAAAAGAGGTTGCAGTGCGTGTAGTTCGTGGGGGACGAAGAACATGCCCATTGTCATTTCGAGTGCGGGCACCATGCCGGACTCGACCAAGCCCAGCAGCAGGCGGAGCGGGATCAGGCTGCCGTAGCTCGTTGCGCCGCAATGAGCGAATATAAGCACTGCCCAGATGAAGATTGTCACCGAGACGTATTTGCTCATCGGCAGTCGCTGGATTAGGCGCTGTGCCGGCAATTGGCCGATAATGTACCCTGATCCTTTATTAGTTCAGGTGTTTCCCTAGTGTTGTAGGAGACGAACCGGTGTAGAATAACGTGTTGAGGTTGTTATAATTTCCATCACTGATATGAAGGTCGTCCAGGATACCCAGGAAGACTGCCTGCCCGAGAGTAGCTTTGTCAATCTGTCAACGCCATTAGCGCCATCTTCTCTGCCTCGGAAAACTGTAACTCACAAAGAGCATCAAGTTGATGACACAAACTAGCAAAATAAGATTGATGTAGAGTTTTCTATTCAATCGCCTCGACTCTTTTGCTGTAGGAGGCGCCGCTGCCTCGGAGTTGAATTCGTGTTCCAGTCCCAGTGTCTCATCAGCGTCCCGTGCAGCGACTGTCCTGACCTCGCGAGGCAGTGCTTCTCCCTGCGCCGCTGGATCAACAGTGACCGATGATCTCTCCTTTAGCAACGCCATTTTGTCCCGAACAATAACAGAAGCAAAACTAGGTTCTGACTATTCCGTTAGAAGTCCGTGTCGCCGTTGGGGATTATAAATGGCATGATCTTACCTACTCCAACTATGTTGTGATCTGCAAAGAGGCTTTCACCATTGCAAACAACCTACTCCAATGGCGAGATCAACGCTGCTTATCTACTGCCTGGCGTTACTCGCCTGTGTAACGCCGAAAAGCGTGCGAGGCGCTCGGAGATAGGCCCAGCAGCACGCCATCCTGGCTACCTAGACAAAGCCCCGCCTCGCACCAGGTAAGGCTTAGGCGAATAAGAGTTGGGCCACGTCTGACATCGAGAATTGCTTATTTTCTCTTGTCAGCGCCATCAGCTCCCTGCCGCGCCTTTTCTGCCCATGGAATGGGCTCCTTTTTTATCCATGTCATTGCAGATCCATGAACCATACATACCTTTGATGGCTTTATCAAATTATATCTCATAGACCCGTTTCTACAAAAGGTCTTTATTATCCATGTCCTTAGCTTGAGTAATGCTACACAGATGCTCACTGTCACATCATACCCGCTACTATGCCGTGTGCCCAATTGGCGCAGCACGCAATCCCCGACCGCGCTATGTACATGCAGACCTTGAACTTTCCTCACCCAATGATTCCAATCCTGACAGATGTCTAACTTCCCTATTTGAATCATTAAAGCAGTCCTGTGCCGATCCAGCCGGTCAGGCGCCACCACAGCAGGATAGAACACCCAGCCACCGGCTTTGTTCGCCGCTGCCCTGTCTAGACTTGTCTGGCCCTGTGACGGCAATGAGGCTCTTATACCCAGACCAGGCATTAATTTTCTTCTTTCCTTTTTTCGCGTCCATGGATGACAAGCAGGGATATATCTTGCCAGTCTTTCCGCCTAGCCAAGTCGTGACCCAGGATTCTAAACCATCCGACCTCGCTCACATACATAGAGACAACCCCGGAACGCAGCCGCCCTTGGACGCCGAGATAAGGAGCTCACTTAGAATTGAGCCCCGCTACAGAAACAATCATAATCCATACATCCTGCCCCACCAAATCCTTCGCTCACGCCTCACGCATTCTTTGTTTATTTGCCTAAGGCCAAGGCCAATGACCAAGCAAAATATGCAGGTAGAAAGTGGATATTCATTAGTGCTCAGGACGATGACTCATTTTACATTTGCCTTCCAGTCTTCCACTGCCTTTCTAGCCGCTGTTGCTCTTTTGCATATTAATCGTCATCGAAGCTCATCCAGAACATCGCCATGAGATTCATTCTTTAGCTTTGTCCTCTTAGGGACAGATTGCCAGTTCTGTGCGACCACATGCTTAGCTTTTGAATCTTCAAGTAGTGATAGTATAGGTCCCTATGGTATTACTCTAATTTTTGAGAACATTGTTTCTTGTCTGCGTTGCATAACCAAGTTACATGCAAGCCGGAGATCTTATCGTTGGGCCCTGTCCCGACCAAAAAGCAAGCACAGTGAACTGCACGAGGGATAGAGCTCATCTGGGTGGGTTAAAACCCGCTATACCATCATTTCTGCGGTATGCAACGAAGATCCTCCCCCTCGACCCAGCTCCCATGTAATCCCTGCCGTAGCCGCACCGGAAGCAGAATCTTTGCCGTGGCCTTTGTGAAGGAAGCCGTGTCCAGCAGGTGTAACTCACTAGACATTGTCTCATAGTTGTTCACGAGTGCGACTACGTACCCATCACCTTCCACAGTCGAACTCTTCCGGGGAATAAAAACAGGCTCCTGGACCATATGTGTATTCCCAGGGAAATAGACCTCTGTTTTGCCCGTGGTGGTGTCAAGATGGCCCAGGGCATTGTACAGCGGATATCCACCCCCCAGATTCGGCGCTATGCGCGGGAAATCAGTACCTAGTCTGGGATCCATCGTGTCGAAGAAGCAGTGCCGGTAAGGACGCGTGGCGAAGCGGTCGTCGATCCGATAGAATTCAGAGTTGGCGGATTGGAGGGCTGTCGGTTCGTCTAGGTTGAGGTCTTCCGAGCGCGGGTTCAATGTGAAGCGCACTAGGTTCGAATGGATTGAGCTTGGTTCGGGCGCGTTGCCTTGGGCGTCTGGCCACCAGAAGAACACATTCTTTTCGCTCAGACCCAGGTCGATGACCAGATTGCCGTTTTCGTCTTCGTATGCGTTGGCAGTGTGGCCGGGGAATGAGTTTTTGTAACGGAACCACTGGCATTATTCAGGATCAGATCCTCTCAAGGTATGCATTTTGGTGTAGAGCGCACCTTTACGTCTGTGCCCTTGGCGCCACGCCGTGGGAGAACCCCAAGATACAGTGGAGTATCTGGGCTCCATTGCCAGTGTTCACCACCCTGCTTCATCCTCTCGATGTCGCAGAGCTGGGGGATAATTGGGAAGACAACCTACTACAAGGTTAACATCTCGTCACAGCGTACTGTGGGAGCAACAACATTGGACAACGCACCCAATTCTCTGTGACAGCAAAATCATGGATCATCGCCACGACTGGAGCCACCAGCCACACAATCTGGGTGAATTTGCCATCAGGGGCCACAGTGTAATAGCACACATCAGGCGTGCCATCACCGCGAGCCTCGTACCCAAAACAGATCATTTCACCTGTTTCCGGGTCAAACTTGGGGTGCGCTGTAAATGTCAGGCTCGGGAGCTGGCCCTCGAAATCGTAAAGTCCCTTGGTCTCTAGTGTGATTGGATCCATCGCGTACGGAGGGGCATCCTCTTTCAAGGCGAGGAGTTGCCCGTTGAAATAGACGATATTTGTGTTGGCCGTGGTGCGGATCTTGAATTCCACGGCGTCGGTGAACTTGTTGCGGTACTTTCCTTGCCAGGGTGAAGATCGTTAGTCGGTCGCAAATGAGCCTCGCCAACGAAGGGACAGAAGATTAGGAGGGCTGACCAACCGAGTAGTGATCGTTCAGCCTCACGCTCTCGTACAAACTTTTCTGTTCTCACATAGCGCTGCCGAAACGATACCTTGCCATCCTTGATTGTAAAGGCAGAGATGTTGCCATCTCCGTTGAACCACTGCCAAATTCTTAGTCTTTTCAATTGCTCGGGAACAAGACAGGCGGGGGACTCTTTACAGGATCATCTTCAATGAAGGGAGGAAATTGGGGATCAGGCATCACCCGAAAGAAAACACCGTCGATATCTTTTGGAACCTGCCCCAGAACTTCGAGATTGCATGCCTCACCCTCGACGCGACAAGGTCTCATGAAGCCGGAAAACTGGGGGCGATTGGGGAACGCTGAGCTTGATTCTGCCATGGCGAAAGATAGCGGAAGGATGCTAGAAACGTGACTTCGTTACCAGTGTAACCCACCAAACGGCGGCCACGCTATATATGACCAGGATTGGCTCTAGAGTGGAGGTCGTCATGATTCGGGACAGAACTTCTGCCGCGGAGATAAACACGGCGGCCTGGGATGCGGGGAAACTGCCCGGCTCTCATCCTGGTGTCCTCTCCCCGGCTTCCCCGGTTTCCCCGAAGGGCCGGAAAATCGGAAGATACATTCGATCTTGCTTTTTGTCTCGATCACACTCATTGGATACCATTCATTCGGCGGTTATTTGCGGCAAGTAATATATAAGAAAGCAAAAACTCTACCACCTCAAACGAATTGGTGCTAATCTCTTTCCATTCATCCTAGTTAGCAGCTTCTTGTCCAATGTCGTCCCTAATCTATGGCGCCGCTTTACTCGTTGTCTGGGGATTGGGCGTCGCCGTCTATAATCTTTTCTTTCACCCGTTGCGAGGAATCCCAGGGCCATTTCTAGCCAAGATTTCGGGATGGTGGCTTTTTGCCCTGGAGTTGACACCAACTCCGCACCAGGAGCTCTTCAGACTCCATCACAAGTACGGTATGCAAGCTATTATCCAAGTGAGACATAGGATAGCGCTGCTAAGCCCCTATATCAGGACCTATCATGAGAATCTCCCCGAATGAGGTCTCCTTTAACGACATTGAGGCGTCGGAGACGATATACGCCCAAACGTCCAAATTCGACAAGTCGCGATACTTTTATCGCGCTTTTGAGAACCCCGGGCCCCATCTGTTCTCGATATGTGATCGGCAAGAGCATTCCCAGGACAAGAAGCTCATCTCCTACGCAATGTCGCGCGCAAATATCACCTCACACGAGTCGTCAATGTATGACAAGGCCACCTTTTTGATGGACCGGATTGCGCAGCGCGCAAAAGTTGGACAAACAATCCCGCTCTTCCCCATTTTCCGGTGCATGACATTGGACACGATTTCCGACTTTGCGTTCGGGAAGCCTTCTCGAGCCTTGCACTTGGAAGACTTTCACTCACCCGTCTTTGAAGCCATCGAAAAGGGAAATGGCACCGTCCTTTTGGTACGTGCCCTGTATCCCTGGATCATAATCTGAGCACGCCATCTCGTCCTGACCAGTACAGTTTCAACACTTTCCACTGCTCCATCAGCTGCTGAACTGGGCAATCCGCTGCAATCTTGGCTTCGTCCCCAATGGATTCAAAGACCTGATCCGGTCCGCCGAGGAAGGAATCCAGAATATGGATTCGATTGGCCTGTGGACCCTGTTCAAGGACATGGTCTCCCGAGCCGAGAAATCAACCCCACTGACCAAGGAGCATTTGGTCGGCGAAGGGATGCTCATGATTGTTGCGGGAACAGATACAACGGCGGCCAGTCTCTCACTTACCCTTCACAGTCTGCTCCAGCAGCCAGAGACGTACAGGAAATTGCAGGACGAGATCCGGACCGTCATGCCCTCATTGGACTCGAGGCCTACGATCCAAGCTCTCGATACCTTGCCTTTGTTGGATGCGTGTCTCAAAGAGGGATTGCGCATCGCTTCTCCGGTTCAGTGTCGGCTTCCCCGCGAAGTCCCCGCCGATGGCTGGACTTATAAGGGGCGGTATTTTCCACCAGGGGCAAGTCGTGTGCTTCCAGTCGATCTATTCCACGTTCGTGTGTTTAATCTGACTGCTAATAGGTGAACGTTTGTACATCCCCCTGGTATTTCCACTACAACAAGGACGTCTTCCCCGATCCGACACGCTACAACCCATACAGGTGGCTGGTCGAGGGTGAACAGAAGAAGACGATGCTCTCCTACTTCCAGCCCTTCTCAAAGGGCCGGCGGCAATGCATCGGCCAAAAGTAAGCCCAGAGCTGCCCCAAAACCCCACCACATTCCCTCCTATGGAGCCCTTCTAACTCTATCAACAGTCTGTCTCTGGTGGAGCAAAAAATCGTGCTGGCTCTGTTTGTGAGACGCTTCAGTCCCAGAGAGGTCCTCAAAAGAACGATTGAGTGGAAAGAGGCGGTTACTGCGATTCCGGTTGATGATGTGGATGTTCAGGTGGATCTTGTCAAGGAGACGTAATAGCTGGGAAGTATACTATGCAACAGCACGGTGCGCTGGCTTCGGGGTACTTGTCCCGGAACCTTGGTGTCGATGGACTCGGCGACCTGATATTGAAACGTCGTAGGATCAGGAGGAATTATGGCTTTTTTTAGGATTAAGCAGATGTATCCCATGTAAAAAATAATATGTATTAGGTACAAAATAGACTGCCCAGACTGCATGGGACCATCCGTATGTTTCAGAAGTGTCTTGGGCAGTTACATACATTCATCACGGATGCGTATAGTCTTGTCCCGACCATTTCTTTACCATTTATATCCTAGTAATCGTCAGAGAATCAAGCATATTATTGGCATCCCATAGGTATCTACGTAATCCGTGAGATTGACTTGTGTAGAAAGACCCTAGCTCCATCTGTCCAGGGTGCCAAAAGTAGACAAAAAGCGTCTTGGTCCCAGCCACTACACGCCGAACCAAAACTAAATCCCCATAACAGAGCAAATTCCCATATCTTTATTACTTATCCAATTTTCCGCGCTGTCCCTGGATGTATGGTGATGACCTTGGTCTGCACAAATTCCTCCAATCCCCACTGCGCCCCGAATCGACCCCACCCGCTGTCACCATGGCCTCCATGAGGCAGAGTCGGTTCATCATGCACAGTCATGGAATTGATGTGCACTGCCCCCGCCCTGATGGCGCGAGCCAGCTCAAGGGCCTGATAATGATCATTCGAGATGATCGAGCTTGACAAACCATATTTAGACTCTTGGATGACGTCCACGATTGCGTCCTCGGTTTCGACAGTGAGGATGCATAGAATCGGGCCGAATGATTCGATCTCGTAGAGGGCCATCTCTTTTGTAAGACCGATTATGACAGTTGCTGGATAGCTGTGTGGCAGCGGATTGGGAGGCAGAGGTGCAGTATACACAGAGGCTCCTTTTTCTTTTGAGTCGTTGACCAGATTTTGAAGTTTTGCTTTTGCTGCTGCCGAGATGACGACTGGTGTACTGTCCAGGTTCTTTAGCAAGGAGAGGATCTTGGTCTCTAGGGCTTGCGCTACATTCTTCGTAGCCAGGACTGTATCCGTGGACATGCAGATTTGACCATTCTTCTCGCCATCGGTTAATCATAGTCCTCACAAAATAAGCAGAATTGCAGATGCTTGTACTCACATTTAAGAACGCCCCCTTAACCACCTCGCCCGCCGCAAGATCGAGGTCCGCATCGTCAAGAACAATGGTAAAGTTCTTGCCTCCAAGCTCTAACAGGACAGGCTTCAGAGCGGCAGCCGCTTGAGAGGCGATGACCCGCCCGACTTGCGTTGACCCAGTAAAGTTACATTTCTTGATCGCGGGGTGGTTGATCAAGGACGTGAAGATCTCCGATGCATCTTCCGGTCGATGGAGAAGGAAGTTCAACACACCGGGTGGGAACCCTGCTTCGCGGAACATGGACGCGAGTAGATGATGTGTTTGAGGGCTTAATTCGGACCCCTATTTATTTTGCATTATCCAGTCAGTATCATTTTGCAGCAGCATAGAATCGGACCAGGGAAGGGAGGGGAAGCCGGGCGTACCTTTAGAATAGCGACATTTCCTGCAGCAATCGGAGCGACAACAGCACGGAGGCCTAGAATAACCGGTGCATTCCACGGCGCAATTCCGAGGACGACCCCAAGAGGCTCTTTCATCACGAGGCCGTATCCACTCTGGACAAAGGGTATCGACCCGGTTGCGACGCTTGTCGTCAGCGACGCGTACTCCTCGATCAGGCCGATGCTATCAGCCGTGTTGATGTCGGCCCATAGTGGACCACAGTTTATTTCATCACAGCAGACCTGTTTGATCTCTTCGGACCTTTTTCTGAGTACCTGTTTATTACGTGTGTAAGTTGTGGGCAGTAGAATCTTTGTCGGTGAAGTAGGCGTTTACAAACCTCGGCTAGGTTCAATAGGAGCCTTCGACGCTCAATGGGTGTAGTCTTCGACCAAAGTCTGTATGCTTTTGCACTGGATTCGGCAGCTTGTAGTGCCAGGGCTTTTGTTGCTCCTTGATAGAAAGTTGGCCCGCCGTCGTGGGATTTATTCGCTAGCTCACTTTGCCTCTCGCCATCAGGAGCCACAATGTCCTGCCCATCGATAATTAGCGGGATGACAGATGGACTCTTCATCATGACGGGCCGCGTTTGTGGACAAACAATAAATCGAGGTGACAAGGCTACCGCAAGATTCTGGCCTAGAAAGTAGGTATTATACCTTCGGGGTAACAATGGTTAACATTACTCCAGAAGCACCACATAGGCGCGAGCGGAGTCTGAGCTTAATGATCTAACGGGGCAAGCACTCCTCCGGAACCCCCGGGGCATCCGCGGGCCGCGGGGATAGCGAAGCTGCACTACTAAAGGTAGTAGCTGCTACTACTGGCCCTAAACGGCAGCGGTCCCGTGGGGCAAGCATACAAAATACGGATGGAGCTAGTAGCTGGAACCTGAGCTGTGGTACAGGCTCTGTAACTGCCCGCTGCATGTACACCTAAAATGAGTATGCTACAGATGGAGTACAGGGCATTCTGAAATGAAATATGCTTCGCCCGAGAAATACAATTTCATCACGCTTGCAGATATCAACCTCTACCACCTGCAGTACATATATATGTGAGCCATACTGCCCTCGTGGATATGATTGAATACAAGGGGCAACATCTCGAAAGCATCTGCAAACCCATCTTAATCGCGCCTTGCGAAAAGCGCTTCCGCGTTTTTATAGGATATTTTCTCCCGCATATCTTGGTCCAAGGGAACATCGTCCAGAATCTGCTTGAACCCAACAATGACGTCGGAGGGGGCGTAAGGGTAGTCAGATCCTGCACGCAGCGTCAGTAACCAGAAAGAGCCAACGACGACAACAGCAACAGACGACAAGCATCTCGAACAGCATACCGTAAAGGATATGATCATGGGGTACAAGATCTAGAACCATCCTGAGCACAGCCTCCGAGCTGGAAAGGGCCAGGTCAAAGTAGAACGACCGGAAGTCCTCCTTGATTTCCGCTGCGCTTTTCCCGAACATGCCCGCCGTGGCGGGAGCTTCCTTGGATACTGTGCTGACTCGGCTGATCAAGTATGGAAGAGATCCTCCGGCGTGTGAGAGGATGACTTTGCATGATGAGTATGTCCTCTTCGTGTTGGTGGTGATCATGTCCATTGCCGCCCTGGTAGTCTCATGCGGATAGTCGATGGCCGGCAATGGTAAAAAGCGATTGACCGCAGTGGTATCACAGGCATGTGTTGGGTGCACAAAGACAACGGCGTTTCTAGAATTCAACTCCTCCCAGACAGGCTTGAAAGCTGGGTGGCCGAGGTACTGATTTCCCGACCCGTATCTCGTAAACAGGGTGACACCATCAGCCTTTAGAATATCAAGTGCGTATCGGATTTCTGCTAGAGCTCCCTCAGTATCAAGAAGACACGGCAAAGCAGCAAAGAAGCCCCATCTATCGGGGTCTTCATCACGCCTTGCGGCGGCAAACTCGTTGGCCTTGCGCGCCAATGCCCGTCTTTTCACATTGGTGGGAGCGATGAGTGCTCCAGGGGCCGTCAGCGACAATATGACCTTTGTAGAACCGACATTTTCCGTAAGATTAATTGAGCCATTGACCGACCAGGATGGAGTTGGCCAGCCGCAGGGGTCTCCCCCGGCTTCCTCGAGGGCTGCAATTGGGAGTCAGATTCGGTCACTCGCCGTACTGGAGTTCGTGAGCGTTACCTTGAGCATAGAAGTCGGGCAAAAAGTGGTGATGGGTATCGATAAGTCTCATTTTGCGTGGATGTCTGTTCCTGGGTTCAATTTCGGTTCTCCAGGTGGCTTTTGAAATTCTTCAAATACACCCGCGTATACGACCCGCGGATCCGCCCGACTGCCGCATCTTTCGCGAAAGCAATGACATCATGAGAAGCACTTTCGAATCACCCATGAAAGCTCGACAGCCATCAAGGTCTATACTCCACTTACTTCAGTCCGGTCTACACCTCGGGCTTGAGACAATCACCCAACAGGCGACTTTCTCGAAGGAAAGACGGATATCGAAGGTACATGTCCTTTCAAGGCAGGAGGATGTGATACCATAGAGCTAACGCAACTCCCTGGAAACCTGACCTGCTTCAATATATTACGAACATGGCCGTGGTGTGGCCTGGCAATGTAGTTTTGCACGCCTGTAGGCAACAGGGCTGTGAAGCCTACCTTACTGTAGCTCTTTGACGCGCGTATGTGTAGACATCACTTCTCCAGTCTCTCCAGTGTGTTCATAAACATGAATGTTGTTGAATTCCCAGTTAGATGAATTTCAAAAAATCCTGTCTCTTATAAAAACCATAAATAATGCTCTTTGACATGAGTCACCCTACTACAAATGCGCGCTCGGTTCGGGCACATTACTCGATGAATTCCAGATCCCCGACTTTCCAGGAGACAAAATCCCGTTTGGATCCAGCGTGCCTTTTAAGAGGCGCGTAAACCTCCCAAAGGCAAACCCGTTGAAGTCCAGTTTCGTTGCTAGATCATCCATGTAGCCCACATGGGTGCGGTACGCTATATACCCGTGCTTCGCACCATCCTGCACAAGATTGTGATAGAGCTCGTGAAGGCGCGCTTCTTCCCTCAGGGTGTATATGATCAGTTCTATGCCAACGACATAGCGCGGGTAGACGTGGAAATCCGCAAAGAAGTCAAACTTTGCGTCAATCGTGCGTTGCTTGGCGGTCAGGTACCATTCGTACAGCTCGCGCCCCGATGGAGGGATGATGGGCGAGTAGTCGATATGTCCGCCAATTTCCGAACGACTCTTGAGGATGTTGAGTGGCTCCAATGTCGGGATGCCGCTGTGGGGGATCTCTTCCGACTTGATCTCCGCCGTGGTGATTGCACGCCCGGGCGCCCCGGGGAACTCGCGCCATGTGATCTGGACGCCTTCGATGGGGGCGAATGCGCGCTGGATTGTCTTGAGAAGGGCAGGGAGCATCTCGACGGAGCCGTAGAGGGAGAAGTACGCTTTCCAGAATCCCCAGTTCTGTTCCTTGCGGATTTCTTCGAGAACGGGGTATGGCACGTAAGAGTCTGGCTTCATGTACTGCCTGATTTTGGCCTGGACTTCTGGGATGGGGGCCGTCAGGGCTAGGCGGAAAATGTTGGCGATTGATGGCGAGTTGAGGATAATCGAGCGCCGCATGAGGCCGGAAAGTGTCCCTACCAGGGGGATAAGGTCCTCTTCTCGAGGCACGCTCACTTCTACAGTTGCGTAGGCTTCCGGGGCCGGAGTGATATGGATGCCAATTTTCGTGACAATTCCTACCAGGGTCAGTAAGGCTTCTCCTGGAGAGCCGGGCATAAGTAAAGAAACGTACCGAGGTTTGATTGGTAGAAAAGGCCGTCTAGACCGGGTCCAAATCCTCTACCGGGTATTCAGTATGTCCCCATCTTTATTATATGACACATATGGGCATACATACCCTTTGTACAGCGCAAAGGTCTTGTTGTCCTTCATCGCGCCCATACCCGTCCGAAGCAATTGACCGTTTGGTAAAACAACCTCCATGCCACACTGTGACTGGGAATGTTCTCCATTCGGAGTATAGCCGAACCCGCGGTCCATGGTGTTTCCCAGTACCGAGCCCCAGCCGATTGCTGGAACGGAGGGCCAGAGATTCAAGCCTCTGCGTTGGATCTCTTCGTAAAGGTCGAAAAAGGATACCCCGGGCTCCACGATGGCGTAGCCATATTCCTCGTTTACCTCGATTATTTTGTTCATTCGATGGAGGTCAAGCACCACCGACCCTTTGACAACGGCACTGGATCCGCCATATCTGATGAGTAAGAATTAGCAAGATGTTTATTGGAAGAAAAAAGGCGCGATAAGACATACCCCAGGTTCTTGCCCCTCGAAACAGTCCACAGAGGTATCTTGTGCTTGTTTGCAAGCTTCACAATTGCCTGAACTTCCTCTACAGTTTTGGGCCGAACGGCGCCACTTGGACTGTTGGTCGTGGCTGCTGAGAACGGATCACCGTATGCGTCCTGATTCTCGGGCCCCCTAAGTGCACCATGCTCGGGTGTACGCGATATGTTATCCTCTCCAAGCAGGCATGCAGCATCATTGAAAAAATCACCCAATGACTGGGCGCTTGGTGTTGCGAATACCATGTGTGGAGGAGCCATTGTGCTCGGAAAAGGCAAATCAATAGAAAGGGATCGGTAGGTGCACAGGTACTCAAAGGTATTTGTGTTTTAAGTGGTGGCCGAGTCAGCCACCAGCAAGGGTACACAATTTCTGAATTTGAACATAGTCCTCTCCATAGCTGAGAAGGTGTTATCCGGGTATACCGGGTATGCCGGGGATACTGAAAATTATACCCCGCTGTGTACCAAGTAATGCATTGAGTGGGGAAGCTGGGGTCTTACACTCACAGCCAGCGCAGTTCTCCTCTCTTCCAACAGCAATACGCGTATAAGTCAGGACATATATTCCCTGGCCAGGAGAAAAATTGGGGAAATTGGGGAAATGGAGAAATTGTGGGAGTCATTCCGGCCTGCGACTCCGCGAATTTTATCCCCGACTTCCGCGGTATTTTCGGATGTCGGGGCACAAGATGAAGCTTGAAGTTTCTGCTGGTTCCTCGCAATGCACAAAAAATCTTGGGTAGTCATCTGATCATTCTGGACGGCAACTCTGTGGCTTTCTCCTTCCAGATTCTCCCGGTTTTCCTGTGGGAAGAAAATGACTGTTTGGCAACCGATATGCCTGTGGGTAAGGAAAAGACCAAATATATATAGCCCTGATCAACTTCTGGAACCCACGGTAAGCCTTTTTTTTTAAAAAAAAATCAAAGATATAGACCCTGTGCTACTAGGATATATCACTTAGTGCCTCAGATTATAAACGTGATTTTCTGTAAGCTGCCCGAGCAGATAAATAATAAGAGCCAATGCTAACTTTCCTATATAAATTTACGTTGAAATTGTGCTCTTTTGCGGAGAAATGTGGGGAATAGCAGCCAAGAGCCCACACCGCCTCTGGGCCTTCGGTATTCTGCCGAGTTATTCGCCTGTTCGAGATGGGCTCCAACTCGAACTTGCCATCTTGCGGGCATTAAGAGGAGTAATATTTGTTCTCCTTCAATGCCGCAAATAAAAGACTTTTTTTTTTCGATTTACGATTAACCATGCCTGACAATCCGTCTCATGAATCATCAAGTCCGCCGCTGGGCGAGTCCGATCAACTCCGTTCGGCAAGAGCGAGCGGCCGGAAACGAAAGAGAGTCTCCGTGGCCTGTCGATCTTGCCGCGCACGCAAATCTCGCGTATGTTATCTTTAACGCCAAAACACATGGTGCGGAGCCTAATGTCAATGCAATAGTGCAACGGTGCTCGGCCCTGTTCGTCGTGCGAAGACGTGGGGACGGAGTGTCAATATGAACAGTTGCCCAGCCGGCAGGCCCCCGCAAGTGGCCCTGATACAAGGGACCTGTGAGTGCTATGTCCACACAAATTTATGACATTGTGGCTTTTCCTGATTTGTATAGGCTTGATGCGAACGCGCTGCTCGAGCGGCGACTGCAGACGATAGAAGAGCAACTTCAGGCCCTGCACTCGGAGAGAAGATCGTTAGGGGTCCAGTCAGTAGTCTCTCCCACTGTCCGTGATGGCCAACAGCCACAGGGTCCTATAGATCTAGGAAGGACACCGATCCAAGATGATGGAGTGGATGGTATGGGTGCTGTCCCCTTGAAAGACGGTGCCGATGAAGACGAATACTTTGGTAAATTACTCCACAATTGCCGCGCCACTGTACTAAGTGAGATGTTGCTGACAGCTTCTGAAAACTTGAAGGGAGTTCTTCTAACGTGGCCTTCTTGCGGATGATCATGAAGTCTGTTGGCCACCGACCTGACCCAGTCTTCAGAAACTCTGACTCTGCCATAAACCCCTCCACAGGTATTGGACAACCTAGAGGAAACGACTCTGACGCGCGCTTTACAAAACCTCCCATTACGACCCCCCTATCTGAGGGCCGGCAACAAGCTCATGAAGATCCCCTTAAGCTTCCTTCTGCGGAAGAAACAGAGCGTTTGTTGCGCTTTTACTTCACTACAGTCAATCTGATGATTCCCTGCATTCATGAAGGCTCTTTCAGAGAGACTTATTCAAGAATGCAGAGTCATGGGCTTAGTTCCGTGAGCAGATCGTGGCTCGGCATACTTAACGTGATACTTGCCATTGCCACAAATGTTTTGTCCCCAACGTCACCTACCTGCGAGCGGGCGGCGAAATCCAACGTTTACTTTGAGCAGGCACTTTATCTAACAAGGCCCAGTGTCTTTGGACGCATTTCATTGGAAATAGGTATGGCACATTCCGAATATATCCTTCGGTATGTCTGACCAGCGCAGTGCAACTCTATCTTCTCATGGAAGCGTACCTGGAAGGAACTCCATCTTCTTCTATGACATGGACTTTCCACGGCCTGGCAGTGAAAGGGGCATACCAATTGGGACTTCATGTCGTGGATGGATCTGCGAACCTGCCAGAACTCGATCAAGAGATTCGCAAAAGATTGTGGTACTGGTGTGTTATGAATGATCGGTAATCGAGCTCCTCTCCAAGGTTCCCAAGTTTATTGCTGAACTCTTTTCTAGTTTGCTAAGCGTCAGATACGGTCGTGCTCCACTAATACAGCTGTCTCATGTGAGACTAGACGAGACCTTGCGTCTACCGTTTAGCAATGTGTCCAACGCCACCACAGTCTCCAGTCTGGAATACTTCAATGCTATTTTGTATGGGTTTATCTCGGACCGCCTGTGAGCAATTAATTGACAATGATAGGTCCATTACACACATCATGGGTGACGCGGTGGACCGGCTATACGGCCTGAATCTGGAGTTCCAAACTCATCTCCCAATGAGCGAAACGCTCGATCGGATCTTCGGACTATCCTGGAAGCTAGCTCACTGGCAGGACAACTTACCTCCCACCCTACAGATTATAAACACCACGAAAGAAGCTCTGAACGATGTTCCTCTCACCGTTGGCACGACCAGATTCCGCGTCCTGCTTTCCCTTCGCTATCTGGGTGCAAGGATCCTCATAATACGACCCATTCTGAGAAAATTCCTTGACATGGGCAGTATGACTGCCTCTCACGAGCATCGGTCAGAGTGGCTTGTCAACTCTGGTGCTGGGCTGCTTGCAGAATTAATTCGTACGTGCCGCAACGTTTTGCAGATCAGTAAGAGTATCCTGCTCGGGTCGAAGAGTGACCAGAATTTGCTCGGTGCCTGGTGGTTTTCCTGTTTCTATAGTAGGTCAATCCATCTCTGTGTATTGATTGTCCTCCATTTGTCTAACTCATCATTGTTATAGCATTCAATGCTTCCCTTGCAATTCTGGGTGTGCTCCTTATCAAAAGAATCCCCGCATATTCCAAAGCATTTTCAATGTTTTCGGTCTCGGAGCTCCGAGCCCTCGTCAACACAGCCATCGATATCCTGCACGGACTAGATAAAGGCAACGAGATGCTCATCAAATGTCAAGACACTTTGCGAAAGTTTCTCATCGCCATCGAAATTGACGGTAATAAACAAACCCGTGCCCCTCTGAACTCCCCGCAATACCATATCATAGCTAATTAAAAGATTCCGAAGATAATGTGGCACATTTTACACCCCAGCCATTGACGCTATCCCCGTCCAACGCGTGGACGTGGGAACTCATTGATCCGGCATTCTTCGGCTCCGAGGCCTCGATGAGTTTCGCACTCGGGGCGTTTGGAACTGAAGGTGGTGGTGGGTTTGAGGTACCAGCCATAGCTGAGCCTTGGGATATCTCAGGGGTCTCGCAGCGATCTGACCCAAGCTGGTAGTAGGGTTATGTTTCAATATTAGGAGGATATGGTATGGCATGGCTGCTAATAGAAGTGCTGTAATGCATCCGCCTTGCTGGAGATCTATTAACTCTTTTCCCGTCAGCCTGTACCTAGGACTCGGTAGCGCTTCCTTTCGCGTGATATCGTGATGTCCCGGTACGGAATATTGGACGCATGATGGTGTAACTCGCTTGAGATGTTCTTCAAATCTTCCACGGGGTAGGGGCGCCCGGTCGAGAGTTGAGACGTTACCGCATCATTACCGATTGGCCCGCTATCAATGTTTTAGGGAAAAGCTGGCTCCTCCTCGCTTCCATCCTGGCTCGTGACAGACTTGTTGCGCCGGTTTTAGGATATCCTACCCAGTCCATCGCTACTCTTGACGCATTCCATGGTTGAATCATAGTCGTAATAAGGGAGTGTCCCTTTATGATTAGGGTTATGCATTCAGCCTGATAAATCAAAACTAGTATATCACAGCATAGATCTTTAGTAATTGTTGTACAATGAGTACAGAACTATAGGATCAATTTAATCTTCTAGTGTAAACTTGTAAAAAAGATATTGTGCAAGGGGCTCACCATGTTAGTAGTTATGAACAAAGCAATAATCAATAGCTACAATCAGCAGACAATGATTTTAGAGCACCAAAGAAAGAAACAAAGCTGAGATGGCCTTGCGTCGTTTGAGTCTTTGGTGCCAGTACAATAAACGCCCATGAAAGGAAAAGAATCCCATGGTATATAAAACCACAAAATCTTTCGAGCCCCGATGAAACCCCGTCTATTCGCCTGTCTGACCCAGTACTCATCGTCCAAACATAGCCATGGCTGAATTCAACCTTTTCCAACTCCCCGAAGAGCTCATCCTTCAAGTCATCGAACACCTCCCAGCAGCCGACCTAGCGTCCTTCCTGAGAACCTCCAAAACATCCTGGCGCATCGCCATAAAAACTGCCGAAAAATACCCTATCAGAAAGATACTAACGCAATTCAAACAGGCCAGTATCGACGACAACCCCGAGGAAATGCTCGCCCTCCTCCCCATAATCCGGCACATCAACACAAAACGCAACCCCGCCGTCGGCTACGAAGCCCTCGCCCAAGCCTGCATGGGCCCCTCAGCCGAAGCCGTCTGGCTCCTCGTCAACGACGGCGTCCCATACGCAGACCCCGGCGACCTCTGCACGACGGGGATAACGGGGCGGTACGAGTGCACGCCCCTCATGTACGCCATGTACAACACCAACCCGGCGCCGCTGCTGGTCCTGCTGGGCTTTGTCGCGCGCGGGGATCGGCGGACGAATGATTCCCACAGGGCGGTGGATTGTCCGCCACATGCCCATGCGCAATGGGCGCTTAGGCTTGCTGTGGATTGTAGCAATACGGCGATGGTTGAGAGGTTGTTAGCCGGGCGCGGGTACGGGGTCGATGTCAACTATAATTATACGCGCCAGGCGGGTGGGGGCGGCACTGTGCTTCTATTCGCTGCGAAAGGGGGTAACAAGTATGTCGTCGAGGCTCTGCTAAAGTATGGCGCGGATGTCCATGCGCGCCATCCGGGGAACGGGTGGAGTGCGCTACACTATGCTGCGGCGAAGGGACACGATGATGTTGTTGAGCGATTGCTCGAGGCAGGAGCCGACGTTCACTGCGCGGAGCCGTTGATGAGGCATACCCCTCTGCTCCTCGCTGCGGGACACGGCCACGACGAGGTGGTTGATGTTCTGATCCAGCGCGGTGCGAGGATAAACCACCAGAATATCCTCGGCCGTAGCGCGCTGTCCATCGCCGCGGCGATCAATGATCCCGGTGTTGTGAGTACACTCTTGGACTATGGAGCTGACGCTGCGCAGGTCTGTTGCAAGGGTCACACGGCGCTGTCGTATGCTATTGGACGAAACACCTGGGGGTCTTTGGGGTTGCTTGCTGATGCGTTGTGTTTATCGGTCAATGAACATGCTCTTGGCACGGGGCCGTTGGATTACACGACGCGGAGGTTCTATAAGCGGGGGAACCAGAGCAGGGACTCGGATATTCGCGAGTTGGCCGAGATTGTTGGGTATGAGCTTACGGGAAATGCCAAACGTGATGCGCATAGGTTGGAGTGTGAGATTGAGGCGTATGTGGATTTTGATCTTTACGACGCTCCTATAGCGTCGGATGACGAGAATGAAGATGAAGAGGAGGACAGCGATGAAGATGAGAATGTCATGGAGACTGATCAGGATTCCCAAGCGTAAGTCAACCCCCTGCTATATGCTGCTAATTGTCAATATGTGCATCTATATAGGTTCTTCCGAGTACTGAGCAGCAACAGGTTAGAAATATAAACCCATTTTCAATATAATACTCTTCTAAAATACGAAAATTCTCAAATGGGAATCCCAGTTAGAGCCTCGGGCTGACAATATGCTTCTGCGCCAGTGCAGCAGCGGCACGCCCAGCCCTGCGGCCAAATACAGCCCCCGACGTAAGGCCACTGCCTCCGGGGTAGTTGTCGTAGAACAGTCCACCCAACATTTCGCCTGCGCAGAATAACCCCGGCACAGGAGCGTTTGTAGCAGATGAGATAACGCCCGCGGTTTCATGGTCGGCGGCAAGTCCGCCAAAGGTAAATGTCACACCGCAGGTAACTTTGACAGCGACAAATGGTTTCTCTATTAGCGGCGTAGCCCAATTTGATTTGGCGAGGGGCAGCTGCACTCGGGATGACTGCGTCGACAGGCCGTCCTTAACAGCTGGATCCCACTTGTGGTTTGGATTCTCAGCTCCAAAGGCTGCCACGGCGTCGTTGTACTCGTAAATCGTCGAGACGAACTTGGCTGGATTCCTCAGCCCACGCTCCGCACATTTCTTAGCTAGCTCTTCGACTGTAGACGCCGTGATGCGCTCGACAATCTCATCGCGATATTCCTCACTCCGCAACCACGGTGTCATTGTGGCATCCCAGACCTGAAATGCCGCATGCCCTGGCTGTGCCAGAATGGCCTTGCCGAAGATCGCGTACGTATAGTTGCGCATATCCACGCCCTCATCGACGAACCGCTCTCCCTCAAGGTTCAACATGAGCCCCAGCGGATACCCGGACTTTGTAAACTCGTTCGAAATCTCCCGGTCGCCCGAGTTCGCAGGTGCATTCGCGTCCCACGCCACAGAGTGGCATCCAGACCAGTTTCCCGCTTGCTTCGCAGAGGCATCACGCATGGCCATTTCGAAACACGATCCATTGTTATACGGCGTTCCACGCACCTTGGCGAAATCCCATCCCGGTCCGAGATATTGCGCACGCATGCGCGGATTCGCCTCGAACCCACCAGCAGCAAGAACAACAGCGCGCGTCTGAATCTCCTTCTCCCCAGTCTCATCCTCAACGACAACACCCCTAACCGCCCCGGCAGAATCCAGAAGCAATTTCTTGGCCGCAGTCCCATAGATAGTTTTCACACCCAACCTCTCCGCCGCCCTCCTCTCATCACTCACCAACCCCTTCCCTCCATCCTGAGTCTTCAAACACATCCCACCCCAGAACTTAAACCTTCCGCCAATCTCATACGCCTGGCGATTAAACGACAACTGGAACCGTACCCCATGCCCTGCAAGCCATTTGACAGCCTCATTACTATCGCCCACAAGCGTGCGCGCAAGATCCGGATCCGATCGCCCAAGACAGATCCGTTCAATGTCGCCGCCGAAGTGTTTGTCCGTGTAGGGTTCCATATCAATTCGAGACGCTGTCGCGGCGTCGACGTTATTCACCAGTGGAAGAACGTCAGCCAGCCCGCCATGGACTGTCCGGAATGCGCCCGCTGTGAAATACGAGTTTCCGCCCGCCCAAGACTCTGGGCATGAATCTATGAGGAGGACATCCCGCGCGCCGGATTCCGCGGCCGAGATGGCGGCGCAGAGGCCAGCGTTTCCGCTGCCTATGACCAGGACGGAGGCTGATGTTGGTGCAGACATTGTCGTTGGTCTTTTACTTTTCGCTCTTCGACTTCTGGTGGCGCCCCTGGCTTGGAGTATGGATGGATGCTCGTTGAGAGGCCGGGTTGTCTCGGAGAAAACGTGACTGCAGGCGCATCTGAGAATAGTACAACGTATCTGCCGTTGGGGTCTGCGGGCTATTTAAGGCTTGGCTGCTGGGTGGCTTGCTCCAGTGGAGAACGCAAGGCGATCTGCGGGGATTGTCGCTCCGTCACACGGACTGGCACACTCCGTCTCGGCTTTCCTCCGAACGATCGGCTATAGGTGCGCCGCTGCTTAATTCTCCGATTGATAGTGCCGCGGGAGCTCCCGTGGGAAGGCGGAGACAGCTACATTGTACCATTCGTAGTCGACAGAAGACATTTTATTTGGCAGAGAAGCATTGCGTCGGGCCTAGTAGTCGGCTTTGAATGTGTACCCTTTCTGAGTGTACCTTCCTGGACAGAAAGATAACTCGATATGTGGAAGGAGCGATCAAGACACCAAAACTTATATGGAAAGTACGATGGGCGCACCTTCCTACTAAGAGACAGCCATCCGTTGCGGAGGGTGCTACCCATGTACTCAGCCAGTCCAATACGGGCAGGTACGGCGGTCGCACCTGCCTTCTTCGGGCCTATAAGTGTATTCCAACGAGGAAGGCGCGACCCAGGTAGGGCTCTCAGCTATGCCTGCGTACCTGCCCTTTTCACCACAATGATACTCACTCGAGCTTCTCCTTCGTCGCCTTCATTCCCTCTCTCATCACAGCCACCACGTCGTCAACCGTCGTCCCCCTCTCCCTCCTCCCCGGCTGCTCTTGTCCCAGCGCCGTATCCTCCGCGACAACCCGATACACCTCAGCTACGCCGTCGAATCTGCCGAAATCAGCGTCCAAGAACCCATGCGAGACGGATCAGTGAGCAACGTACAGTCCAGAACTAAAGCCACCCTCCTCCTCCATCGTCCTCCCAATCTGCTGCATCTCATTCACCCACCGATACGCCTTCGGCGGCATACCCACGACGCCGCGATCAGCAATCGCCAGACCCCCATTGTTGTGTTTCTCGAGATACTCGCGGAGCTTCGGGTACACGCCCATCGCCTCGGCCGTGACGAGCGACTGGATAGCGATCGCGATAAACCCCTTCGTTGTGCTGGCAAAACACATTTTCAGTCCGGATGCTGGGCCGATTGTATCGGCTATGTGGTCTATGTTTAAAATCTCGGTAAGATGGGTGTAAGGGAGTTTGGTTGGTCCGGAGACGACGATGGATGGGCATGTCCAGCCTCTTGGTGCATCGGGTTTCGGCCCAGGAGGCCCCCCGATTATACCGCCATCTATGAAGACGATGTTGGGATTTTCAGTGAGGAGTGATTCAATCTGGGACGCATGGCTGGGTGCGATGGCATTCAAGTCGAGGTAGTGCAGCGAATTTTCTCGCGCGTTCGGTTCACTTGGTACGGCCTCAGCAACGCGCTTTGCTGTCGCGAGCGCGTCCCGTGGTGGGACGATGGAGAGAATGCAGTCCGACGCGGAGACAAGACCAGGGATTGAAGGTAAAAGCTGTATGCCACTAGACTTGGCTCTTTCGCGGGTATGTTCGCTGGAAGAGATTAGCGTCACTACGATACATCATAAATAATTGAGACTAAACCTGCCTTCGATCTTCGGCGTATGTTGCGACTTTGTATCCATGGCTGATGAGGAGTTGACCGATCCCAACACCCATATCGCCGATGGATAGGATCCCGATAACTGGTCGTTCCTCAGTCATGATGGTAGTTTTCTAAAGGTTATTCTGTTGCTTCGAAATGTACGCCAGGCGAGAATGGACTTCCTCGTATGTGGCGACTGAAGGACGACTGGGAATCAACGTGAGGGGGTGCGGAGAGTAAGCTCGAGAACTCGGCGGGCGAAAGGCAGAATCGGCGATAAGCCTGTATTACGCCATCCGGTTGCTTTATGCACAGGGCGGGGGCGGGGTATAAGCAACCTCCTATAAATCTATCGACTCTATGCCTTGTAGGGCGAACAAGATCTAATAAGAAACTGGTTAGCCTGAGATATACAAAATCTGCCTTCGTCACCTATACGCCTAAGACTTGAGTGGTTGCGGTTGCCAGTGATTGAATTGCCGTACTCATTACCTATTAAGCAAATAATCATCAATGTGGCGCGCTTACTCTAGGTAGCTACCGCAGAGTAACAGAAAGGCAAGACACAGAGGACGCAAGGCGTAAATTATTGGTTTCGGTAGAAAGATAGTATGGCAAGGCTGGGCGTGGGCGGCACAGTTGTTGAAATGTGCCGCGGGCTCTGCGGCGGTTGCGGTGTTTCCTCTCTTGGACGAACACAAGTTGTTTCTCAACCTTGCGGGGCATATTCACCCTTACAACAACCTATTTATATGCAATTTCTCGTCCCAATCTGTCGTTATTCCACTGTTCCTTACTATCTACCTCTAACTGCGAAGTTCTTCCTGTTCTTCCGCTGAGATTCCCACTGTGTTATCCAAAATGGTCTGCAACAAACCTGGCAAGAGCGTCATGCTCGCTGATCCCACCCTGCTCGAAAAAATCGACAAGCTCTTTGCCCACGGCGTTGGAGAATACATCAGTCTTCCTCAGCTCGTCGTGGTCGGCGAGCAGTCCAGCGGGAAAAGCTCTATTCTCGAGGGTCTAACCAAGATGGCGTTTCCGCGCGACAGTGGATTGTGTACTCGATTCGCAACACAGATCATCTTCCGCCGCGACTTGAAAACAAAGGGACGAAGAATAGTCGCGTCTATTGTGCCTGCTCCAGACGCGGACGAGAAGAGAGCGGAGAAGCTGCGTGCGTGGCAGGCTGATGATTTGCAAAGTCTTGATTCTGCTGTCTTCGTGCAGATGATGGCGGATGTGAGTGTACACCTTAGGAGATGAGAACTCCGTGCTGACCTCTGGGTTCTATGAATAGGTGCATGACTTGATGGGTCTTTCCAAGAAGGATGCCAATGATGGTTTGCCAGCCTTTTCGAGTGACGTGCTCCGCCTCGAAATCTCTGGTCCGAATGAACACCATCTTAGCATCATTGACGTCCCTGGAACCTTTGAGAACACTACCCCTGGATTCACGACGGACGAAGACAAAGCGATGATCAACAAAATGGTCGATGACTACATGAAGAACCCACGATCGGTTATCCTCCCCGTGATACCCGCCTACGCGGATCTTGCCACTCAGAAAATTGACCAGAGGGCCCGCGAGATCGATCCGGATGGCTCGAGAACGCTACGCATTCTCACAAAGCCAGACATGGTTGACAAAGGGACGGAACAGAAGGTGGTGGATCTGGTCAATCGGGGCGGCTCAAAGACCAAATTCGGATGGTTTGTGGTGCGAAACCTGAATCACAAGGAGCTACAGGAGAAAACCGTCGAGAGAGACGCGGCCGAAAAAGAGTGGCAAGCCAAGCCACCTTGGTCCTCGGTCGACAAGGATAGGTGGGGAATCGAAGCACTCAGGTTACGCCTTCAGGAGATACTGTCATTGATATTGCGGAAGGAGTTTCAGTCGGTGAGCATCGCTTCTGCTGTACTGGAAGGACGAAATGCTAATTTCACCATCAAGGTACGATCAGAGATTGGGGGCAAGCTCAATCAGGCCAAAGCCGCACTACATGGCTTGGGAGCTGAACGGGAAACTGCCACTCATCAACGAGCATACTTGCTTGACATCATTTCCAAGTTTCAGACAATCGCTCAGAACGCAAAAACCATCAACTATGGCGCAAACTATTATTTTGATGAAGCCCAGGAGCTCAGACTGGCAACTCTGATTGTCAATCGAAACGCCGAATTCGCGAATGATGTGGAAAAGCGAGGCCACTTGCGGGAATTCCAGACCGACGATGGCAGCTCTGATCCAACCACAACACTGGACTCTGAAGAAGAAAGAAATACCATTTCCAGTCGGAAGGTTGGCCCTTGCGCTGAGCTCGAAGATATTCTACCTGAGCCAGCTGAAGTCTCCGAGCCTCTTGCGAACATAACCGATTGGCTCAACAGGGTTTATATCGACTCTCGTGGATTTGAACTAGGCACCTTCAGTCCTGCACTACTAGCCACTACTATGAAGAAGCAATCCACAAAGTGGCCGACTCTGGCAGAAGGCTACATCAGCGACGTTATTACAATCGTCCACTCCTTTGTGCTGAAAACACTTGAATACGCCTGCCCCAACAGAATGGTCCGTGAGAGCCTTCTGTCACGAATGATGGATAATCTGTTGGATCGGTATACCCAGGCACTCAAACAGGTCCACTTCCTGTCGCACATTGAGCTCTCCGGGACACCAATTACAGTCAATCACTACTTTGCGGACAACTTGCAAAAAGAGTACTTTCCCAGTATTGAAGGTGTGGTTCTTAGCTAATGGATTCTAGTCGGCAAAATCGGATGATGAAATCGGTGGAAAGTGACACATTCTATGGCAGTGGTAACAAGAAAGCTGTCTGGTTGAGTGCTTTCACCAGGGCGAACCATCTGAGCAACAGAGAACACACCGTTAACGAGATCCACGATATTCTCAAGTCATACTACAAAGTGTCTCGCAAGCGGTTGTGGACAACGTTTGTATGCAGGCCGCGGACTTCCATCTTCTCTCCGGACCAGATACGCCTATATCTCTGTTTACGCCATCCTTCGTGAACAATCTGACAGACGTGGAGCTGGAGGACATAGCTGGAGAGGACGCTGCGGTAAAAAGGGTTTGAGCGCAGCTGAAGAAGGAGATTCGGGATCTTGAGGCTGGAAAGAAGATCACCTCATAACGCCGAGATGGATCTATTCGGCGTTGGATCCATGGTAGCGTGGAGCTTGAAGTGTGGACCAATCAGCTTGTTTACCCTTAGTGCTATTTGACGAATGAATTCGATGGCTCAGGTTTTGATCTTGGCTTCTGGCTCCACAGCGGGTGGCTAGGGACCTACTGTAGCCCTAAGAACAGACGGCTGGGGTATTGAATGGGGACCTTTGTGTACTAAGCCTTGCTACCAAAGCCCTCAAAGCACCCATGTCAGTCCACAGAATCTGAAGTAGTATGAAAAGGCACTCATAGTACCGCAGGTTCCTCATGATAGGACTCCATCGTAGGATCTTTCTTGCTCCAAACTTCATTGGGAGCTACCAAGTGCGACGATAACCAGACTAAAGTACATACGATCCAAATTCCAAAAATAACACAAAAAGCCAAATTCCCAAGACTGATAGTACACATTCTTCCATCCTCGTCGATGTTCACCCTGGTGATTCATCTACCAACCACAAAAAAAGAGCCAACAACTGTACTCCAACATTCAAAGGCACCACCAAACTCCGTAACGTATCCTAGGCCGAGCAGAAAGCAAAAACAAAACCTATACTCCAACACTTGAAGCGAAAAGACCAGACTTCAAAGATATCCTCCACCGAGCACAAAAAACGATCATCACTCCTGCTCCGACAGTTCAACGGCAACACCGAGCTCCATTCGAATTCCTTCCTTCACTCAGCACGGAAAGCTTTAAAACGTCTTGGGTTCTTCGCCAGCGTCATCAGTCTCTGAGCCAACAACACCACTGATCAGATCAAACACCTCGAATGGATTTAGGTCCGCCCAGCCGCCTGGAAGCTGCAGCCGGTCCAAAAGCTCACCCGCCCTGGCCGACTGGCTTTTTGCCGCCTTGGACTGCTCTCTCAAGATTTCAATCTGCTGTTCGAGGCCGCGGATCTCCTCTTCTATCTCGAGGTGCTTCGCCTCTTTTTCCTTCTCGACCATCTCCAAAACTTCGCCGAAGGTTGCAGCGCGGCTGTGGACGTCGTCTTCAACTGGCGGTCCGATGGGGCGATGCTCAGGGGCCTGCGAATTGCCGACGAGGGAGGAAAGGTTGATCCTCAAGGCCGACTCTCTGTGGATTTGGGTTGATGTGGGCGCTTCCACGGCGTTCGCTTTCTCCGTTGTCGGGCGGGTAATGAGCTGTGAGATGCCTTTGTAAAGCGACGACTCTGCAGCGAGAAGCGACGAGGTGCGGGCCCGCGTGAAGCTGTCTTGAAGTGGCTGCCAGGAGGTTGGTGTGATTCCTTCGGTGCTCCTATTGATGGCCGTCCAGTTATTGACGTGGTGAGTCCCACTAGTGAAGGATGTGTTTCCTGGCTGGTAGGATGTAGTACTCGCGAATGAAACGTTCCGAGGTTGGTATGAAGTGGGGGTACCGGTTCCATTGTGGCTTGTTGCGACGCAACGTACGGTTGGGCGCGGGTGAGTTGAGGCTGCAGAGTCCGCCGCCAGCTGAGAGAGGGATCTATATCCACGGGGCCATCCATCGGGGGTTTGGGCGCCTTCAGTAGTGAAAGAAAGTTCCCCTGTCTCTGTGGCATGGCGGGGAGGATCACCAGCACCGGCCTTGATGGCCATCGCGGCAGCTGACGCACCTGAGCTTCCAGTGGCAGTGGCGGACGCATTCACTCGGGAGATTGTAGCACTGGATTTTGGAGTATAGGTGGGCGTGGTCGATCCAGCAGACTCCTCCTTCTCCTCTTCCACAACTCCCTCCGCCTCTTCTCCCCCATCTTCTTCCCCATCTGCTTCGCCTTCTTCTTTGCCTTGGTCTCCATCGTCGTATTTAACCTCCTCGATGTACTCCAGGTCTGTCGACCATTCGTCTTCGCCATCAGTTGTATCGTCCGTATGAATAGACACAGACTCTGGAGTGAAAGCACGTTTAGTGCCATGAGACGCGTGAAAGTCGTATTCTTCCACATCTGTCGCTATGCCAAAGGGTTTAACCTTGAGAAGAATTAGCTTCCAAGACTTAAAAAAGTAGGTTCGCATTATGGATGAGGATGGGCTCCTTACCATTTTGGAACGAGTTTTCAGGTCCTCATCCGCAGCGTCCACATCGGTCTCGTCAAACTTGCGCTTCTTGGCGCTGGATTGCAGAGCGCTTTGGTCATTCTCGGACGCATAGTCGCTCAGGTACTCATCGTCGACCTGACTCTTGCTCAGTCGGGTGACGCGGTCCTTCTCGCCCCTTGTCCAGTGGGTTTTTGCGTTAGACGGTTCGGACATCTTGGTCGAACCACTGCCAAAAAACGCTCGGGTTGTAAGCTGAGAACTGCCAGTTTGGTCTTTGAATCACGGTAAGATGTTTCGATCTGAAGTGATGAGAACGATCTGTCGTTTGTCAGTACACTCGGAGGCTCGAAGACTGTCGAGGGACAAGAGCACGGGTTCGATGGTAGAGAAAGAGGCAGAAACACAGAGGAACTGGTTTTGGTTTTCTCACAAGTGTGAACACTGAGGTGAAGGTACAGTGGAAACTCAAGGACTGTAATCCAGTCGCCTTCCAGCACATTCAAGATGGCGAGAGGGGGGGATGATTTGGGATGGGTAGCAGAAGTAACCTCAACACAGAGCAGAGAACGAAGTAAAACAAGTGACTTGGGTTCAATCCCAAGTCAGATTTGTTGTTTTGTAGAAGAAAGTAAAGACCGAGAGTCCAGTTCTTACCTAGTAGACTTTGATAGATGAAAGGTCGCAAGAGTGAAGCTGTGGAAGAGCAAAAGAGAAGAGATCTTGAGGGGAGGAAAGAGGTGAGAGGGAGAGAGAGGGAGGGAGGGAGGAGAGAAGTAGAAGTGGTTTTGTTTCTGTGGGCTGTAGACCACAGGAGGTCCGTGCGGTGATTTGAGGTGAATAGAACAGCATAACAATTCCCTGATCTAGCACGCCCTCGCCACAGAAATCTCTGAATGAAAGCCACCGACCAAGCCACAGGAAGAGCAAAGTTGACTGACACTTCATGGAATCCCAAACCTGTTGAGGCTGACCCTGAATATCACTGTGAGATGGCGTCTGTGTTCCAGGGAGTCAGCCTCGCGACAAGGACCCGGTACTCGACCACATTTGGTTGGGTCTCTCGACGGTACTTTACTAGATTCTTACCATTGCTTGAAGGCGGATGCCAGAGACTCTTAGTTACTAACTACTGTGTTTAACCAAGGTCGACGGCCCCCCTGCTCGTCCCCCTGCTTGCGCAACCGATCCCAGATCCATCGCCGCCGCCACTAGGAAACGAAAGGCGAGTGACGCTTTAATAGAGCCAAAACGCTGTCTTCGTTAAGGGGACCGGATGACACTCTATAGCTACGGCCTCACAATGTGCAGTAGAGTACTCCACGACATCCAGTTGGACCTTCCGACGGGTTTCCCTCTCGACCCTCATCTCACGATCCCTTCAGAGGTGGTACCACGCGCCTTGCTACACTTCCCATTGTTATCTGATTAGTGGCCATTGTGTTCAATTTAGGCTGACGGTCCTCCAGTTCTGCCCGTCCTGCTCGTCCTGCTCGTTTTGCTTGTACCTTGCCCGGATCGATCCCAGGCCCATCGCCGCCGTCCGACTTCTTCGTGCAGATATTTGCCACTATTCCAGTATCTATAGATACCCAAAAGACAAAGAGAACAGCAAATTGGTCCATGAGACATCGTACAAACGTGGGAAAGTGGTATTTGTTGGAATTCAGAAAAGGACAAACGCAACGAGAAAGGGCTTCCTGTGGCATTGGCCGCATGTACAATGATTGAAGAAACTAGAAGGGACTCCAGAACCTTTGTCACCGGTCTAGCATGTCGTTTACGGTGGTCGTCAAGAAGGAAACAGATTGCGTTAAGGGACTCGGGCCAGGTCGTCCCTCGTGCGCCGATGAAGGGAGAGGCTTTGCAACTCCTGTACCCTCGGAAAGTGGACATATAGTCTAGCGAGGACTTGAATAGCTATCTGAATATTGTCCTGTCTGGGGTGCGTTTTGGCTTTGCCTGAGTTGTTCTTAGCATTGGCCTTTTTGTTTCTTGCAAGAATGTCAAGTATTGTCTGGACACCGTCGAAACTGTATATGTATATGATTGCCGTTCTTCTTAGACTGTCTTTAATTTTGCCTTTTACAATGCCACTGGGAATTGGATCTCGACATTGATTTAGATACATGTGTGTGTATTCAACCCAGTAGCAGTATCCAATTTGCCTGAGTCCTGGTGTGTAAACTATGGTACAAAAGGAGGAAAAGTACATAAAGCCCAACTCATAACGCCGACGACCAATCGTCACCTGTACCAATATAGTACACCCGCTTCGCGGTCTCGATAATAGTACAAAACGAGGAAAAGAAAAGACAGAACTGCCAAGATATAAGCATAGACTCCAACGCCCAATTTCCGCCTGTGCCCAAAACACCACCTTCACGGTCTCGATGATAGTACAGAATAAGGAAAAGGAAAGACAAAACTGCAAAGATGTATGCATAAACTCCAACACCCAATTGCCATCTGTTCCCAAAGCACCCGCTCAGTATTCTCGATGGTGGTATAAACGCTCAAAAAGGCATCTCGATAGCGGCGTAACAATGGCATAACCCACATAACCATTTCATTATTAAAGTTCAAAGTCGAAACGTGAACACATTAGTCTGAACGCCCCGGATTATTCTCCTTCCCATCAGCAGCTTTGACAAGCACCTCCATTTCACTGAAGTTCAAGTCAAACAGACCACCTGGCTGCTGCAGTGTAGCTAGCATCTCGCCGGCCTGGTTTGAAAGTCTTCTGGCAACACTGGCCTGCTCGATGAGCTCCCCAATCTGGACCTGGAGACGGTGGAACTGGATAGCCTGCTGATTGTGGATGCGGTGGAGTTTTTGGGCAATTGAGTTCACCTCAGCTTCTGGGACAATTTGCTCCCTGCCACCGTCGGCTTCGGGCATCAGGTCGGTGTGGTGTTCTGGCTCCGTAGTTTGAGCAGTAGCCTGGGTCGTTCCTTCAGATTGAGGCTCGAAACCAGGCTGGGTTTGCGCAAGGGCAGGAGTGTCGCGCGTCTCCGGTAGAATGTAGGATAGTATGTTTTGTTCCGGGTCAGGATACTCGTGGGTCGCATCAGCCAGGCCAGTGTTCGACAACCAGGTTTCCACATTAGTCGCTGAGTACGCGGGGTATTCATGCCGAGGTCCGTAGGCGCTCATCTGTTGATTCGCGACGGGTGCGACGGGCCCCACGTTGGAAATCTCGAGATGGCGTTCATTCTGGGCAAGTAGATTGGATGCTGCTGCATTGTGCGGCAGCACTGGAGCGAGAGTTTGTGGGACAGCGTGCCTCGCGGAGCTGCGGGTGGTTCTGGGAGCAGGTACTATCGCGTTCGGGCCTATCTGCATGACAAATGTGTAGTCCTCGGGGATTCCATGCAAAGGGCGATGTGGCTGAGATTCAGGTCCGACACTCGTGGGGCTGCTTCCGACTGTCCTGGGGCTTTTAGAAGGATTAACCCTGCGCTTGACAGAGGTTAGCTCAAGATCAGTCAACAGAGCAACCTCTAAAACGCGATTACTTACGCGCTTGTTGCGTCCCCTCGTGACGCTCGCGTTCTCAGCGTCTGAGCCAGCTTGTTCCTGTGTCCTCTTCCTGCTTCTAGTATTGTGGATTGGTTGTTCCTCCTGCCTCTTCTCGGTCTCAGAATCGTTATCCTCAGCCTCAAGGGCAGCTTCCAGCTCGTCGATGTTCGTGCGTTTCTTGAATAGGATCATAGGCTCTCCGTAGCGATGCCACAGGCCCTGGATGGATGACAGAGATCGACCGGGGAAGAAATTGAGCTGGAAACAGAACAACAGCAAGAGTTAGCCATCTTGAGTACCTCGCAACTCTGAATGAGAGCTCTCAGCTTTCGAGTACGCGTAGGAGGGGCATAATCTGAAGACATTGAGGCAGAGAGAATGAACATACACGGTGGAACTCTGGCCAGGAGAGCATGCGGTGCTGGAATCTAAGTCTCAGCAGTCTTTGCTTCTCTTCCAGCGTCCAGGGGACATCGGCTCTTCCTGGAATGGCCATCTTGAATAAAGCCTCTATTCAGCTTCTTGTGTTTTGGAAGGTTTGGATGGCTTCGTAAAGCTTGGATAGTAGGAGAAGTAAGGAAGAAAGACCAGCGAAGGATGCAAAGATTCTGCTTATGGAACAGTTTAAAGGTCTTAAGAGGTGGAAGAGATGGAAAGGAATAAAGGTGAGTGAGGGAAGATTATTTAGGTGCGCAGGTTCTCGTCGAGGGAGAGAGTGAAGGCTGTCAAAAGCAGTAACACAACAAGCCACCAGGATTGATTGGAGAAAGTCCAGCAAGACAAGTGAATGAGACTCAGAGATTCTCAAGATCAACCCTCTTCACCCGCTGCAGCAATGGGTTGTGTTCTCCTAGAGCTGAAGGCTTCTGATTGGACGGCTCCACTCAACGAGGCAGCCGACTGTAGATATTCGCTCAATGTCCAACTGCGGCACACCAAACAGTTTTCCCAGTTCAATTAGGGATTTTCCAAATGCTGGATATTTTCTCCAGGGCGCCCTCCCGATTCAAGTTGCCAAGCTGGCGGCAGCCTACGTAGATTTACGATTCCCCAGATCTGCAATCAGAACGCGCGATGCTCTCTTGAAATCATGCATTCTTTTCATGGCTCACTCAGAATACAAGGGTTACAGATAACCAGAGGTAGAGAAAGTCTGGGATTAGCAAGAATCAACCGCGCCCGTGGTCCAGCAAATCGCCTGTCTCTGCCACCGCGTTACCTGAGTCTCAAAGGAGTGAATGCTTTGATCTGGACCCCATTGGGACGAATTGAAAAGATGCATTGAATGCAAAGAGAGTGACTGCAAATACAATCAATGTCTCCACTCTGCCACACTCATGCGTTGCTTTGGAAGTCCCTTTCGAATCCACAAGAGCTCGAACGAAGAGCTCTCCGCAGAGAAATGTCCAAATGACAGCATTTCCCGAGTGTTCTGATTAGACGTCCCCTGCAGGAGGTAACTTGAATGCCCAGATGGCAATTGCAGGTGGGTTCTCTTGGGGCGGTGCCTTGAGAGTTGAAAGTCCCCTGTGGGTCCACAAGATCTCGAGCGAAGATCTCTCCGCATAAAAGACCCACATGCAATTGACAGCCCTTTCTCAGCTGTTTTGATTGGAAGGCCCCTGCAGCAAACTGCTGGAATGGCATGTGGATCTGTCCTGGGCCTTGATGTCAGTGGAAGCCTTTGGCTGTCCTGCACGTGGGCTATTGAGCAGCTTCACCGGGCCATTTCCTGCACCTGTAATCATCGTCTAGCCTCAGTGTCACGTCTCTGGTATCTTTCGGAGTAGTCAGAATGGACAAAGCCCAGATCGTGGGATCCTGTGGCTGTTTCCAGGCTAACAACAATATATACACCGGTTGGGAAATATTGAATTCTTCTGGAATTGATTGTGGCCGTATGTTGTCGAGGGGATACGCATTTCGGCTACGTACTTTTTCTCAGAGAGTATTTGCAAGTCACTGATTCATTCAAGAAGTAAAAAATAACATAGAGGATTCGATCCAGGATAGACACTCGTATCATTCATTCACTACCTTGCACACTTTCAAGCATTAGAACTTCTGGTCGGCGCCCGTAGCCCCGCGATGGACGGACGCGTGTTGCCCGGTTAACTTGACGGGCTTCTGGACGTCGACACGCCCCTTAGGTGGGCCATTACGTGAAGCCGGGGACGTTAACATTTTTGATAGACATGGTGACTTGGGAGACTCGGCGGAAGGAGGCGTAAGTGGCCCTGGTGCAGTGTACCACAATGAAAGCCCCCAAAGAGCTTTTGGGAGCTATTCGACCTTGTCCAGCGGCCACAATATCTTCGACTTTACTTTACCCAGCCGTCTAGATGATCGAGTATAGGAGATGGGACAAAGTAGGACATGAACAAGCAAGACGTACAGCAGTGCCAGATCCTTTAACCCATGCACTAACTCCTTTCTGATTCGGAGGCATGTTTTCCAAGTGTCAAGGTAGCCTTTGGATAAAAGCCGCAAAAATCTGTGAGGAAGGTAGCTTTCAACTAGTGGATACTGTATAAAGGCGAGACGTAGCAAAGGCAGCATTTCCAGGCCAGGGTATGATGTCAATGCAGTGGTCTTATCCAAGAGCCCTGTAGACGACCTAACGAGACAAGAAGGTGATCCTTTTACCAAAGACCCGAAAATAATACAAGGAGTCGGAGGACTTCAGAAGCTTAGACGAGGACAGCCGAAGGCACAGCATGATAAATGAATACGTGAGTGCACAGAGCAACTGACCGCTGGATAATTCTCGTCCCATTTTTGTCGAGAATCAGCGGGAGATTCTCGTCCGACGAGACTTAACCGGATAATGATCGAGCGGTTGAGCGACCACCGGAGGTCTGATAATATATAGCAAAAAAGATATGAATAGCTGACTATGTGGATTAGTCGAGCAATCAAGCTTTCTTTCCCTTGCTGTTGAGCGTTACAGGGAGAGGGTCCTTCAGTATAGCCTCAAAATGCGCCTGAAAAGGGCAATAAAGGGCTGCGAGGTTTACAGAACAAGCCCGGGCTCATACATGTCGGCTACCGAGTCCGGTTTGGCAAGGAATTCAATGGTCCATCTAAAGGTTATACTAGAGTATCTCAGGTTACATTGCTTTTTTGAGTCTGGCGACAGGCCTCCTCCAGAAAACGTCGTATAATCGTCGCCTTTCTGACAGGCAAACCCGAGTTGTCAGCCTTACACACCTTCATTTTTAATTCGATCTCAAGATCGTTCAGTTAGTCTTGAACATTACAATGAACTGTAACAGAATACAGTAAAAACATGAAAATCATTCTGCAAGTTTACTCCAAACACAAGGATTCTGATCTAGTCTACCAATACCTATAGCCCACTAAAAGGAGCCAAAATAGTACGGTTCGAGGACAAGAGACAGTCACAAAGATGAAGGAGGGGGGCGGAAACACTCTAACAGGGTAAAGGAAAGGGAAAAAGGACGACATTCGCTCAGTGCTCCATCTGTGTAGCTCGAGACACACCCTCAGCAGGCCGGTGGTGCTCACCTCCCACCTGTGCACCGCACTCCGGGCATCGAGCAAGCTCCATTGGCATTCCACATTCTCCCACCGCAAACTTCAATCAATTAGCCACGTCTAGAACGCAGGGATAGGTGAATAGCAAGACTTACTGGATGTCCGTTCTCGCAGTTGTACCAATGCCCAGAATGAGTGGAGATTCCTGCGCGTCCACTGACCATGGCGAGCTTGATAGCTTCGAGTTCCTTGCTTGTGACATCCTCGTACCACTTCTCGTCAAGCAATTTCAGCAACTCCCTGGCTGCCTTGAGCAGCTCATCCGCATCCTTAAAGCCTTTACCGCAAAGTCGCTCGGCTTCCTGCAGGTACTCCGTGGCCTTTGCGCCGTAGGCTGCCGTTTCGGTCTCCATTCCCGGTACGCCGCGGTGAGTGCGAAGTAAGAGCGCAATCTCGGCATAATACAGCTTGACCTCGACGGTCATGGCAGGAAAGCTTTCCGAGACAGGGTCCCCGATAAAGCTCTCAATTGATCCCAGCAGCTTTCTTGCGTCATTCACTGCCTCGGTCGCCGCGACGTGTCTGTGTGTTTTGGCCAGTTGAAGAAGATTGTTCATGAGGGTATAGTGAAGCTTTAAAAGCTTCACGTTACCACCAGTAACGATACGCTGGTCCGGGGAAAGATTGGGGATGTGGTACCCGATGGAAAGTCCTTCCATTTGCGAATCTATCCCTGCTGCTCGCATTGCCTTCACTGTCGCATCATGCAGTTTTCGAACCGGTTGCTCTTTGTGGGAAACCTCGGCATTAAACCGCGAGATCTTCCTAGCTAGATTGGCGACCATTTCCTTTGCTTTTTTTATCTCGTTTTTGTCCTGCGTCGTAGGCTGCCTCGTAGACTCCTTGATTCTTCGCCACTCTGCTGCAATGTTGTGGATATCGGTGTCGAATTGAGCTAGGCGTTGGTTGCCACTGACGATGAACCGCTTGGACGTTTCGTCGAGGACGGCTTGATTGATGACTCGATTGTACCGCTGCGTAACGTATTGCTGTATTGGACTCTGGCAGTCTGGGCAACGCGGAATAAATTGACTAAGCGAGCTCGACCGGGATAGAGCGATATACTCTCCTGTCTGGCCCATCCGGTACGCATCATGCATACTAATATGTCCGTCTAGGGTTTCCGCTGTGAAGAAGTGACCGCAACCCAGAACGACAATTGGACTCTCGTCGAGGTCAATCTCTGAGTATGACTTGAATTCAAGCATATCCACTCTCGCGTCGCCCTTGTCAGAGCAAATCTGGCAGTAACCTTCTGGACAACGTTCTCCGCAAAGACCTGGGCATTGGTGGCCACATCGCAAGGGTTTTGTGCAACGCTTGGAACACGGAAGGCGGTTGCAAGGGCCGGCACATGGAAGGGCACATTGTCCCTGATGTTCGCATTGCCATGTGCATCTTTCCACACACGGAGGGCATGCTTCATAGCACTTCTTAGGACACTTTGAGTGTGCACAGCGAACCTGTAAGAGCAGTATCAGTATCAAGCCGACTATTCTTGACGGGACCAGGTATAATAGAGTGGAATTACCTCGCATTTTGCATGGCACACTCCGCAGCCCTCACCGTCATGACATGTACGAGGGCAGGTGTGATGGCAGCTTCCGTACTTTCTTCCGCATATAACTTTACACTTCTGGTGCATCGTCTTTTTTGGGCCTGCTTCCTGCAGCTGCGATGCGCAGCTATAGCAAGTTCCAGGACACTTATGCCCACACGAAAGGATCTGTTGGCAAGGCTCTTCACAACGAAACGTCTTGCACGAGACATCCACGAAGCATGGGACCTTTGCGACATGTCTGCAAGATGGAACTGCCTTCCTGACCAAAACATGACATTTTACCTTCTCTGGACTTTGAGATTCGTGGCATGGAACCTCAGCCTTGATATGACCGCACGGCAGCTGGATATCGTGGACGGCCGTCATGCAGAGGCCACAAGGCTCACCGCAGAGCTTGGGGCAATCATGCTCGCATGGATGAAACAGCCGCGGACAGGGCAACGGGCATTTAAAGGCCTTGTGAAGGGCATCAGAGTGGCATTTACTGCGGCACTGGTGTCCACAACGTGGAAGACGTCTACTCAATTAGCCAACGGTTTCCGGAAAAGGGTTTGGGGGTCTTACTGGTCACACTGTTTCCTGCAACCCCCCTGGGGGCTTAGAATCTCAAAATCCTCTGGAGTGGCGACCAGGGCATCCGTTTCTTGATGACGGTCACAGTGAAGACTGAACTTGTGCCCAATTGAGTCGGTCATACGCAGCATACCCAGCACATTGGACCACATCGAAACATTGGCGTATGTTTTGGAGTTCCCAATGAGATACATCCCATGTTTGGCACGGCTCAGTAAGACGTTGATCCGATTGCTGGTCTTCAAGAACCCAACTTTGTTGTCCATATTACTGCGAACCAATGAGATGATGATAACTTTGGCCTCTTCGCCCTGGAAGTTATCGACTGTCGCGATTCGCAAAAGTTCGGTCATTGCTTTCTTCTGTAGTAGAGCGTGCCCCGTGCCATTTGGAGTAGTGTCCTCGTGGCCCTCTCTAATCAGTGTTTCTTGGTCTCGGTCGCTCAGCACGATTTCGAAGTCGTTTTGTAGCGCAGAGCGGAGCTTCTGAAGCTGTCCGACATATGGGGTAAGGACTGCGATATCCTTGCTGCTGTAGACTCCCTGTCGCACTATGTGCCGGACCAAAGCGTGGGTCATCGCGACCTCCCACTTATTACTCTTAGAGCGTCCTCGGGACTCTTGATCCGCAGCATCCTCCTGATTCTCATGGTCGAGCCAGAACACATTCTTCCCCATTCCCGCAACATTTGGTAGGTTCTTCACTGTGTCGCTGTCTACAAGCCTCTCGTAAAGTGTATTTCGAATAAGTGTGGACACCTCTGGGCGCATGCGGCGTTGCACATTCAGCTGAGAAGTAGGAAATGCGGGTAGGCCGGATTCACCCAGTGCCATGCGTTCAAACTGGCTGCGATCCAACTGGTAGAGATCACCGCTGTGGCTTTCCATGGATAGCTTGTGATTAACAATCTGCGGTCGGAGTTGTTGGTGGTCCCCAATCTGGATAAGATGCTGCACGCTAGGGATCAACGCAGAAAGCATATGTGCCTCCAGTACCTCACCAGCCTCCTCACAGATGACAACTCGACTCTCGATATGGCGTAAGACAGAATTGCGCCTGGCAAGACCAGATGTGGTGACGCCGATAACATCAGCATCAGCCAAAACCCTTCGGTCTACCTCGTCGTACACATCTCGAATCTGCTTGGCAAACGCATCATCTTCGCGGAAATCGTCGAGTATCCCATCAATAATTCTTTCCCGAATTTCTTGCATTAGATGGTTCATAAGGGTTTTGCGATCGTTGTCCGAGAGACTCCAGACGTTTCGCTTGGCTTTCTCGATGATATCTTGCAGTCTCCCCAGGGAGTGGGTTTGGGTATTGCCTTTTGTTGACTCCTGCACCCATCGTTTGAATCGGTCTGGAACCTTTTCCTGTGTTATGAACCCTTCAGCATCCTTCCCTGAAAATTGCGCGTGAATTCCAGGATACATGCGCCGTAAATGGTAGTCGAATCCTCCCCAGTATCTTCGGTTCAAAGCTTGGAGCGCGCCGAATTTTTTCTGCAGATTCTTCTCCATCTCTTCACGGCTAGAATGACATGTGCCGAGGGTGTAATTCTCTCCGCCTGTTTTGTCCGCTTCTCGAGCAATCGCCCTGAGATTCTTTCCTTCCATCGCTTCTGAGGAACTCTTCGAGCCGATCCGAATAACCTTGTCGATTCCTTGGTCAACCAGGTGCTCTAGAAACTGGTCTAGGGCGTGATTCGTATAGCACCTGTAGCAGAACATTGTCAGTCTTAAAACAGCGATTGTACTTGTTATGGTCACGTACACGACGACGATAGGACCAAGATTGGCTCGCGCTTTGTTCGCAACCAAGACCCGCATCAGTTGCACACCCAAATATGACTTTCCGGTCCCAGGTGGCCCTTGGATCAGGCAGAACTCTTGAGACAATGCAGAAATTAACGCATCGCATTGGCCCTTGTCCAGGGAGGTCAGAGCGCTCAGACTTTTGTGCAAATTGGGGGCAATATTGGTGGGGGTGAGGGATAGGCCGGCGAGCTTGTCACTGAGAATAGGACTAAGGTCGAAGCCAAAGTCCGGATCTCTGGCGTATACCGGTGGTGACACCTCGGGCGTCTCGCTTCTAACTGGATTGCGAGGGTCTGGGACAATCCAGCGTGAAAATGGAAGGCGACTCTCACTGTACATCCGCTGCATATTCTCTAGGATCGGGGCAAATGTTGCCCATAGGATGCTTGGAAACTCAATAAGAATATTCCGGCCTTCGTTGCCTTCGTGGAGACGCCTGACTAGCGCTTCCAGATCATGGTTCGCCTGGCCGGGTATGAGACTAGTGATTATACTGGCCCGCTGATTTCGATCAGAAACAAGTGAACCGCGCTCATTGACAGCAATGGTTTTCTGGCTAACGGTGAGGAAAGTGATGGAGCTTGTCCCATTGTGAACCCAGACCAGACACAGCAAGCAGCCTTCCTCTAAACGCCTTGTATCTTTCCACCACTTTTGTTTCTCAGCACTTGTTTTCCGAGCAAGCTGAAGGGGTTCCATCATGGAGATATCGATTTCCAACCCACGCTGCTTGGTGAACTGCAGACGCTCGACATTTGCGCGGCTATATGTACGGATCGCTCTGTTTGATTCGGACGATTTGAACCATTGCCCAAAATTCAACTTGCGATCATGGACATGGAGGATCTCAGCAATAGTCTTTGTGGCCTCATCAAAGATGTCGTGACGGAGAAGTCGAAAGTGTACATCGATCAATCGCTCTGCCCCTTGCAGGAAATACGGGGTGCCAAAGTCTGTAGACGGTAGAAGGACCCCTTTCTCACAGCGGATCTCATCTTCGGTCGGTATGATCTTGATTTGAGCAATATCCGCCTTGTCATTGTTGTGGAGAGACCGTGGTGACTCTAGTATGGGGTAATTCGGTCGAACAATCTTCTGCAGTGTGGTAGTAATATCGATATCAGCCTTTTGTTGATTGTTTGCCAGCATGGTATCCGCCCGTTTCCTGAGACGCTGTAGCTCTTCAATCTGAATCTTAGTAGGAGCCATCAGTGGCTTATCGACCATAGCCTCATCGCACAACTGAGAGACACTATCAATCAGTCCTGGTAAACCTTCATGATACAGCGCCTTTTGGTTTCGGGTGATAACCTCGCGGATTGCCTTCACCAAGCACATGATTGTTTGGTCTGCGTTTTTGCCTCTGGTCGCTGGATCATCCAACGCCTGACAGACATGTTGAAAGAACGGTATGGCTCGTGATCCACCACTACCGCTGATAAAGACGTAAAGGTCACCCACATAGCTGTCCACAGATAGACAGTCCAATAAACTCGGGTGTGTAATGAACATCAAGAATGATCGCGCCACCAAAAGCATTTCGCCCACTGACCATCGGTCTGAGACTCGAAGGTTCATTATTTGTCGGATCCACTGGAGTCCATCAGTGTTATCCTGGTCAACCAGATCGCGAGGTATTTGCTGGTGTAGAGACTGGTTGTTATGTGCGAGGATCTGCAAAGCGTCGTCCATTATGGCTTTCATTTGATGTATCGAGGGGGTAGAAGGGAGTCTCTTTAGGCTGCGTTTCCATTCCCTGTATCCTTCCTTCTCGGCAGCATCCTCCGCTGTTAAGGTCCCTATCTGCTTACTCTCGACAGGTGGGGTATCGCCATCGTGGCTATAGCGACACTGTTCGCCGTAGCGGCATCGCCCTTGTAAGAACAGTCGACAGGCTTCGGACCTATCTTGGCCACGGGACCGTTGGCCGCGGCCATTTTGTGGCCTTCCAGCCCGAGGCGGAGGTGCCATTTTGTTTGTCTCGCTGTATGATGGTCAGCAACAGGCTCAGAAGTGTGGAATTCTCAAGTGTACCGTTAGGTGCAGTCGATTAAGAGACTGTGGTGCAGAAAGAGCTTATGGATGAGGTAAATTAGAGGCGAAGAGCAGAGAATAAGTATGATGATGAGGAGTTGAAAAGCCTGGCAAGGTTGAAAAGCACTTGTGTTGGTCCAGAAGAGAGAAACACAGCAAACACTCGCCACGCACATTTTCAATCGCGGTGCCGCAGCCTTACTCCACCATCTTGCTATCACACCCAACCATTTTAACCCCTCCCCCATCAAAGTCTGCCTTGCTGATGCTTTGCGATATCTCAAATAAGCCCACCACATTTAATTTGCTAATAAGGAATGACATACCACAATCTCATGGGGCCTTCCTGTCTTACCAGGCTGGCAAGCTGCGGTAGAGGCTTGATGAAGGCCACAGCCTCTCCCAAGGTATGTTACCTTGCGCTATACTATAATCGAGCTGAACTTGCGCCGCACGGAATTACTGGGGTCAAAGTGGCGTATAATCCTGATCCTGTCCGTTGCCGCATCGGCTGCCCATACAATTTGCAATGCAGTGATCTGAATCCGCCTCGACTCTTATGCCTTTAATGTTAGAAGGGCGAAGGAAAGCCTGGGTACGTAATGGGGGCCAACTCCATGATAATATCGCTTTCCAGGCTAATTCAGGAGACCTTGGGCTTGAGCCTTGACAGGAAACCACGGTCATAATCGATGCGGACAGTACGGCGTCCGCTTCTTTCGAACACAAGCACGGACAGCTCACTGTGGCCCATAATATTCCCCCGAGGTCGAACCCACAACATTGCTTGTCGATTGTCTTCTCGAATGAATGGGGAAGGGCTCGCTGAGGTAGAGTCAAAGTCCAGCGTCTGTGTCGCCAATATTTTACGCTTTCATTGTCTCTCCTGGGCCTTCGCAGAGGATCCTGCGGGTGAGTGTACTCGCCTCGCCAAACAGTGCGCATGCTAACGTCTTTTTTTAGAAGCCTCGTACCTCGTGGGCATCCGAAAAGACGACCCAAAATGAGCACTGTCATCACTCCCGCTTATCCGCCGAGGATCTCAAGCCCGGTAAAGACCTTTAAACGCCAGGAGTATGCTGGAGCCGATATCAGTGAATTGAGGACAAGCATATGGCCATTAAGCGGAGACAAGGTCAGTCAGATTCGAGTCAAGTGTCATGCTCTAGGGAGCCTACCGTCTGCGTGAGAGGAAAGGAAAGAGGGGTATCTGTGGCTCTTTGGATATACTCGGGTACTGCTAGGGAATGCGCGAAGGACCGCCGACGACCTCCTAAGAAACTCCGACGTCGCTCCACCCGAGCCCCTCCTACGAGAGGCCAGAAATAATCGTGGCCATCATCTTCATCATTACGGGGTGAGTCGAGTTAAATGCTAAGTCGAGTTGAACACTATTAATCCTGCATCCTCTATCTTCTTCCTATAGACTAAACTTACTTAGGGCTGGCCAGGGGTAAGCCGCGAGCATACTCATGTTACTCATCGACCGAACCTGATGTCATCTGGCGGAACTCCACCCCATTTTTTGCTATAGTCAACGCTCGTCGGCAGGGCAGTCATGGCTACATCCTCTTGAGTCAGAGACTGTGATTGACAGGCCCGGTCTCGCCTTCTTGGATACATTGGCATCTCCCACATTCCGGTATTACCGCTACTGTGGCAGGAGTCAACTCCAGCATGATTATGAAGAAGCATCTAGAGCCAGTTAAGAAAGCTTCAACGAGTGGTAAATAGCAATAGGCGCCAACAATAACATTTTCAACCGTGTCCTCTCCGAAGTAGCGAAGTCAAGCGACGTAAGCATCGGCTTTTCGCAGCTAGCGAGTTTACCAACCGGGGGAAGTCCTTCCAATGTATGCGAGAGCAGTATACTCCGAACTATTGGTGGGCACGGAGAGAGGCCTAGAGGCACAACGTCCGTTCGTCAACTTGTATCTCGTAGCCTTTCCATGACCAGTTTTCTGCTCTCCAGACATATATATGTGGCTCGGTTCGGAACCCATTGCAGACTTCAAAGCCATAAATTAGATTCAGTACCTAGCCGTGGCCAACCGCCTACATTTTTTTACTCTCTCTACCGAATAGTAGTGCATACCGACAAGTCCGCTACTTTGATCTCTTGCTTCTAGGGTTCAGACGTATACAGACATAAGCCGGCTTGGCAAGATTATGGAGGCGAAGGGTCCAGTTCTCACGTCCCCACAGTTTTGGTCCTGCTAAATTTGGTTATCCTGCTGCCTTAACGTACGGAGTACTAGTTCTTTACAAATATCGGGACTACCGGTGCTACATAAATGCTTCGGCCTTGCTTCCGACAAGTGGCTCCCCGAGTCAATGGATGCCTGGCAGGTCCTTGGTCAACCATCAGCGCAGAGTTTTTGCCCGTGAACAGCACCTGAGAAGGCATAGGTTTCACGAGCCGGAGTCATACATGTCTGAGGCCCGAGGGTTGAAGCGCTCTGAATCTGCGACAAGCTTTCTAATGCTCGGCTGATTCGGCGTTTCTCGGATATCACTAGGCAGACATATTTCACTGCCGTCTCGGACCCTTTCCTATCAAGGGATCACATTTACACGAGTCAACTTGGATACCCCGGGGTCTTCTTCCCACTTCAAGCAAGTAGGCGACAGTTCAGTGTGTTGAAGCAATCAGCCACCTAACCATCAAAGATAGCAAACGCATCCTATCCAAATCCCCGGGAGCGGCCTTGGCGATAGAACCTGCAAGGATAGTGGTGACGCTGAGATCATCTTCAAAGTCAGACGACCGCTCCGTGTATGCCACCATAATTGAGGGTGCCTGCGAACGAGCACGGAGTACGAGAATAACGCATCCGTGATGGAGGATCCCGATGGCAGCGATGCGGGGCCACTATTGAACATGTAGATAGCTTGCGAGCACCAATGCAAAGATGATATTTGCTCATAGCAACAACATCCGGCAGATTTCCGACTGACGTCGAATGCGACCGTAAGTTCTCGAACTTCTTGTCGTAAGAGAAACATTGCCATACATGGCGAATAGCAAGATGAAGGTCTCGATGCGATTGGTTACCGGCAGCTATTCGAGAAACGCATGGGAAAGTGGACGTTGATTTTCACCCAGAGAATCTTGGAAACCTCATTCGCAACGTCGGAAACTAAACGAATGGCCTGTTAGGTATCCATTAAACGCTGCTGCTAAGATCATGCCGTTTCAATTTGCCGTCTTTCGCTTGCTGACAGTTCTGGGTTGCGCAGTACGGACATCATGGGCCCCGGGTTTTACGCAGGAGACAATGATGGGTGTTTCATCGGAAGGGCTAGTCCGGATGAAGAATAGTTTAATCGTGGAGAGTAAGCAGAATCCGAAAGATGTGTGATGCTTGCCATTATCAAATTATTATTGAGAAGCCTGCGATACCCCTCTCGATGACGGATGTAAACAGGCAGCAGAGATTCGAGAATATGAGTGAGCGGTCAATCGGGGTGGGTAATGGGTGGGTCCGATATCTGGGTCTGGTGGATAGTTGAAAGAGCTTGTTGTATAGGAGTCGTCGACAGAGCTCGGGAGCAAGGGAGAATCGGAGTACGCACGCATCGCAGATCCGCAGAGTTTAAGCACATCCCCAGCCGCTGAGTCATGCACAAAATCTGGTGCAATGATGGTTGCCTGCCTGCCACGTGATAATCGCGGGTCTGTGGCTTGGCATTGAGGCTTTGCTTCACTCGCCACTCCCGATTGGTTAGGCAACAGGATTCCCTCCCACCAGCGATATTCTTATTCGAACTTGTCCCTCTCTGCCGCCTGCTGCCCTCATTTCCTCCATCTCTCAGTCTTAATCGCGAGCCTCAAACGAGCTGCACCTACCTGAAATGTTCTGAAAACAACCCCCCGACCGCGCCGCAATCGCCCGAGTCGAATCTCGCCATCCAGGCTCGCCAAGATGTCCGTCCTCCCGCGCCATGGAGGCTCATACCTCCAGCGACGCCTCACCAAGATGTACACCGATACGAAAACATCTTGTGAGAGCGTCACCACCGCTTCGAATGCGCTCGATAATCCCGAACTCTCCTCGATCCACCGCAATTTCAAAACACAAAGGGATAGACTGTTGGCGTGGGGTCTAGACTGGAGCGATGCGAGCGCCGCGCAGCCGAATGACATCGACGAGTCATTGACGCAGGCGGGGTTCAGCGATGTTGTTGAGAGCGTCATGTCGTCAATTCAAGACTTGTTGAGCGAGGCAGAGGGTTTGCAGAACAAAGGAGCGTCTGATTTACCGTCCAAGGGAGGTAAAACAGATTCCCCCGCAGGCGATGCGCTTGGCGGCTTGCCCTCAAAGACTACTTGGACGAGCGCCGAGATCAGTCGCTCGAAGACTCTTCTCAGCGAATTGACGGCTTGCATCGATGTTCTCTATGATCTCTCTCGCTCTCGTCGCGATATGAATGCCAGTTCGACTTCGGGCAAGAGTCGCACGCAATCCTATCCTTCCCCGCATGCCGGCACCCCCGGCGGTGATTCTGGCTACTCGAAGCTTTCGGATTCCAAATCATACCATGCGTCATCCTTCGATAGTTCGATGTATCAAAGTTCCCCCTCGTCAAAGTCGAAGGAGGCCTACGACTACTCTTCTTACACGAATCTCCACGCAGTCACCGAATCCCCGGTTCTCGAGCAGCCCACTTTTGCAAAAAGTTTCAGCAAAGGCTCGGTCGCATCAAGGAGCTTCTTGATAGACCGCTCGGCGCTGCAACTTACCGGTGCTTCTCACGACAACAATCCGCCGCCGTATGAAATGGTCGCGGCTTCCACCAACTCTCGAGTCCTCGGCCGCATGAAGACTTCAGCCCTACCTTTCCCTCACAACATCCGAGACCCTACAGTCAGCATTTTGGTCGAATATACTCCGATGGTGCTGGACTCGTCCTCCGATGTCTCTTATCCCAAAGATTCGCGGTTGGACAACGTGCATCAGGCCCTTGAGCAGCTGGTTCAGAACGCAAGGGTATCCCACCTTGGTCTACTAAAGTTCCTTGGATATTATATCGACCGCCCAAACTCCCGATACGCTTTCGTCTACCAAATGCCCGTCGACTACTTTCCATACCTCCAGAATCCAACCGACCTTCTCAACGGGTTGAAGCCAAAGCCTCTCGTCTCGCTTCTCCAGTCCGGAGAGGATTACCCGCAACCCAATCTAGAGACGCGGTTCCGCCTCGCTTATGATCTTCTCATGGCTGTTCTGCAACTGCGAAGTCAAAACTTGGTGCACGGAAACATTAACAGTAGCAATGTTCTCATCCTCCCCGGACTCACAAACTCGAATCAGAACGAGATTGGACTGACCGAGAATCTCCGGCGTCCTTACCTTACATCCTTTGCTCAATTCTCTGGGAACAATCCTTCCCCAGAGCCTCTTTCTGCTGGGATGTACCGTCACCCCGACGACAAGAGGTCCATCGATGATGATGCCGCCTGGGCTTACGATCTTTACTCGCTTGGCTTGGTTTTGATGGAGATTGGTCTGTGGACACCAGTCAGCCGCCTTTGGAAGATGAAGTACAACACCTCTATCTTCAAGCAAAGAGTCGAAAGTCAGTACCTGCAAAAGCTTGGCCCCAAGTGCGGTACTGCCTTCTGTCATATGGTCCAGCTCTGCCTTGATGCGCCTAATTTCCATCTCTCCACTCAGCCTTTCGATGACTTCAATCTTCGGATTCCGCAGACTTTCCACTATCCGGTTCTGGATCTCTCAGCTCCAGACAGCACCTTTTCTTTTTCGATGAACTTCATCTACACTCTGTGCAAGATTACTTGGTCTTGCTGCAAGATTGACATCTTCAATGCTCCTGGCGCTGAGGAATTGGACGACTGTTTGCCTCTCGCCCTTGTTCCAGGGTCAGAAGCAGATGCCGCAAAGCAAGCAGCTAGGAATTACACTGCGCCTGAACAAGTCACGCAGTTCGTACCGCCAGTGAATGTGGCTCCAGCTCCAGAGATGAAAATGATGAAGCTTGGCATTGAGGAGCGGAAAATGAAGAAGCGCACGTTCAAGAAACTTACTACAGTTGAGATTCCGCAGGATCATCTCAACGAGTGGAATTTCCAGATGCTACCTCGATTGAGGAAGCTGCTCCAGAAAATCCTAAAAGACTCTTCCGAGTCATGCGGTGTCACGCTGATGATGACTGGCGACGGGCTAGACAACGCCAAGACGACGATCTGTGTCACTTGCAGTAGCGTGAAGAAGGTTAGGGCTGCCCTAAAGAAGTATTTCCCGCTTGAACGGGAGGACTGGGATTTGATTGTGCTCCGTGGAGACATTGAACGGTCAAAGGTCCCGCGCAAGAAGCGTCGTCGACCGGCGAAGACTGGGCCACAGAGCACAATTGAAGCTCCTCCTTCTATGCAGGACTCAAACCCTTGCTATCAGCAACATCCGCTTTGTGGTGCCTCCATCGGCGCCTTCATGAACGATGAACACCTTCCTCCTGTCTCCTACGGCGGTGCCATCCTGGTAGATGGCGTGCCGTACGGTATGACAGTTCACCACATGCTCGAGGCGCCCAGTGACCAAGAAGACGACTACCAGGATGAAGACGGGAACGACGCCCCCACCCGTTCTGCCGCAAACTGGCCACGCGATATGATCGCCCAAGAGCCGCAGCCCATGTACACATGGTGTGACGAGGATCCATCAGGCCGCGATCTGGAGTTCGAGATCTCCGACGACGAAGATGGAGACGATTACTACGATGAATTCGGCCTTTCTGACGGCTACTCCTCTGATGAGGATGATGACGAATTCGCTTACGACGATGAAGACGCAGCCTCGATTGGTGACACCGCTGGAATCGAACCGGGTGAGGAACCGCCCCTCTTCGTGACCCAGCCCGCAATCGACGACGTCCGCGAAGACTTCTTCCCCTCTCCCGAAGATCGTGACGACGAGCACCTTGCCTCTCATGCTTTCGGCTACGTTCACGCATCGTCGGGTGTTCGCCGGTGGACCCGCAAAGGTCTCAGGCATGAAATTGACTGGGCCCTGATTAAAATCAACCACGACCGCATGGATGCTCGCAATATCGTCTACGACAAGCCATCCCTCGCTACACTCTCGATTACAAGACGAGGTGTCCGAGGTGCGCCTATTCCACCGCCTCCACGAGAGCCAATTCACCTCACCGACGTCGCCCGACTCGAAGACCTCGGAGGTTTGAATGTCCACTGCTGCGGCCGCACCAGTGGGTTGCAAACTGGACAAATCTCCAAGGCAATGACCATTGTCAAGCTGCATGGCCGGCACACCTTCTCAACAAGCTTTGGGGTGGACGGGAACTTTGGAGGTGAGTGAGTGCGCCAGCTCACTATACCCCTCTTCCTTACCTTGGTATCACATCATGCTAACATACCATGTCTTCTAGTCCCCGGCGACTCCGGCGCATGGGTCTTCGAGAAATCCACCGGCCGCGTCTGCGGCGCAGTCTTAGCATGGTCTGAAAAGACCCGCACGGCCTACATCGCCCCAATGGAAGTCCTCCTCGATGATATCGCTCGCACCCTCCACGCTACACACATCACTCTCCCCGGCTCTCCCAATGAATCGGCCGGTTATGCCATGCCGTACCCTCAGGCCCCGATGCCTCAGAACCCTCGATACGCGGCTCCGCTTCCCTTGCCGGATCAGTTACCCGTCGATTTCAACAGGCAGCTGCGCCTTGATGACCAGAGCGCTAGCCCTGTGAACACGAGCCGCGGGCTCCGGGATCCGTATAGGAATCTACCCCCGATTCTTACCCCGGGCCCGGGGAGAAGTCTTGAGAGGCAGCTTGCTTAGCCATCTATTTATCCTTCTTAACTTTCCTTCTCTTACCTTCCGTTCCATCTTTCCCCTACATCCTTCTACCTTTTTCACTTCTTTGTATATACTTTTCCCACGACCTGAGCGTGTCTTTTGATCCCGATCCTTATCCCCCTTTGTCCTCCCTCTTCCTCTCCCTCTTTCTCGATACGACTATACCAACCATCCACATCTCATATGTCATGACTCGCTTGCATTGCACATAATACCCCCACTGCTTGTATGCAGATTTGATTCAGAGCAAATAACGAATAACTAAATGAAATCGATACCAAAAGTCTATCATCCATGTCGTCATTAAGTAAAAGTATCACCGGGAATACCACACTTTCTGTATGTCAAAAAAAGTTTCCTCGGCCCGTCCTCTCCAAAGTAAATGGAAGCCAAACTCGCCCACAAAATCACTTACTTCGTCAATTTCAAATCCTCCCACACCTCCAAAGGCTCTCTCGTCTCATGGATGCCCCAGGTTATACAACTGATCTCCCTCTCCGGCCGCAACAAGTCCCCAAGTTTATCTTCACCCCGAGACGCGTACTCCGGATGCTTACCCGCCCTGGTATACCGCTGAGCATGGTTCATCCAATACATCGTCCCTGCAACCGCAAGCTCAACCAGTCGCAGCCAATGCGATACATTTTCCGACCGATCCCCCTCTTTAATCAGAGTCTCGTGGTACTCAAAGTAAACGCCTCCCTGCGGGCCATTTCCACTCCTACTTTTCTCTTCGCTTCGGCAACCGAACCGGCATCCGACCATTTCCAGGTGACGCAGAGACCATTGTACAGGATGAACGAGAAGGTCACGTTGACTGCGCACGATTTCGAGAAGCGGCTTTGGCGTATTGGCTGGGGTCATTATTGCCATGAGGGCAACACCCGCGACGCTTCTCAGTGAGGTTTGCGGCTCAAGAGAGCAGCGCTGGGCAATTTGTCACCGCTTCGAGCCTTCCAAGCAAGAATCTACCATCAGCACAACAGGGATCTTGAATAATAAAGCAGCACAGATTCCCCTTCTATTGAAGGGTAAAATAAATTGATGCCACGACTCCATGGATCTATGAAAATGCATGACCAAGTACCGTTTTGTAAGAGGAAATCGTACCTTGTCCGTGGCCTGTACCGTGCTCCGACGGATGGTCATCCAACCCCCCTGTCCGCATCCTACCTTTTTAGGCTTCGATACATTTTACAATCGTGTAACCAAATTGAACAATCGTAATGCAATTCGATAGAAGAACTAACACAAGACATGACATATATGCATCAATCAAGACCAGCCAAACCAAACCATCCCATATCAATGCCTTCTAACCCAGTTAAAGAAGCACAGCATAAGATTAAGAAAGAAGAAAAGAAACTTCGGACAATCAATTCATCATACATGTCACAAAATTGGGTTGATGAAACGCTCTGAAACACAAGACAGAAATGAAAAGGAAAAGGAATTCGAACTGGTCTTCCAAGAGAGATAGAGAAAAATAGGATTTAGGGCTCCTAGTTGGAGGAGCCGAGGTACTTGAGGACGGCTTCCTTCTCTTCGACGGGGAGGAAGCTGAGCGCTTGTTGGATGCCCTTGAGGCCGCTCTCGCGGTTGCTGAAGAGGATATCGGCGATCTGCGAGGCGACGGCCTGGGACTTGAGGGTCTCGATCTTCTCCTGGATCGTCTCCTTGTTCTCCTCGTACCACGAGGCCACACGACGATCGTCGTTCTGGAGTTCGTCCTCGAGGAAGGGGGTCCATGAGTGCAGGGTGCGCAGGTGAGTGGCGCGGGGAGAGTCCGAGGCAGGAGCGGAGAACTGGTTGGAGGCGATGGCACCGCTGCCTTCGACCGGAACAGGGGAAGGCGCAGCGCGGAGCATGCGCTTGACGATGTACTCTTCGCTGATACGGCGGCGCACACGCCAGTAGAAGAAGCGGCGGGCGTTCTTCCATGTCAGGGCCTGGCGAATGGTGTTCTTGGCTTGCATACGGCCGGCGCGGTCGTGGAGATCGGCAAACTGCAGAGCGACCTGCATGTAGACAGGAAGGAGCAGTTCTTCGCGGGCAGCCATCTTGGTCTTGATCTCGGAGAGCTGTTCCTTGGTGAGGTTCTTGTCCTGAAGAGCGCGGCGAAGGTCTCCATAAGTCTGATCCAGACGGGCCATGGTGTCGAGCTGCTTCTCGCGACGGAACTTGATGTTGACGATACCCTCGGGCTCGAGGACACCACCACGGGCCTCCTCGTCAGCGTACATCTCCATCTGGTCGGGGTTGATGGTGGGGTCGATGACGACCCAAGATCCACCACGAAGTTCACCGTGAGGAGGAATGTAGACGAAGATGGGCTGCTCGTACTTGACGAGGGCGTCGACGATGTAGGAACCGTACTTAAGGACCTCGTTGTACATGTCACGCTGACCACCAGAGAAACCTCTCCAGTTGGCCAAGATCATGACGGGAAGCTGTTCACCGTTGTTGAAGTCACGGAGAGCCTGAGCAGTCTTGAAGGCGGAGTTGGGGTACCACACACCACCAGCCTCCTGGGTGATCATCTCCATAGAGTCGGGGTTAGCAGGGTCGGCAGGGGTAACGTTCTCAACGGAGCGAGTCTCGACACCGATGACACCCATGGGGATACCACCAAGTCTGGCACGACCGACAACAACTGTGCGGGCCCAGCCACCGAGAGCTTCCTCGAAGGATCCGGCATCGAAGAGACCAGGAAGGAAACCCTCCTCATCCTCCTTACCGGCAATGAGCCAGCGGACGTCGTAGGCCTGCTTGGCAGGTGGGTAATAAGCGACATCACGATCCCAGGTGTCGGAGAACGGGCGGATGGGAGGCAGAGCACCCTTCTTCTCGGGGACGAAGGAAAGCCACTCAACAATCTTGGCGACACCGTCGAAGTCGTTGGCAGCGGTCATGTGGGAGACACCGTTCTTGTACATGATCTGAGTACCACCGAGCTGCAGGTTGGAAGTGTAGACCTCGCGACCGAGCAGCTTGTTGATGGCAGGGGCACCAGTGAGGATGATGGGCTGGCCCTCGACCTGGACGGCACGGTGACCCAGACGGACAAGGTAAGCACCGATACCGACAGAGCGGCAAGTAACGAGGGTAATGGTGAAGATGTCCTCGTAAGCCTTGGAGGTGGCACCGGCAATAAGACCGGATCCCTTCAAACACTCGACACCGAGACCATCCTTAGCACCAATGATGGTGGTGATCTTGTGGCGCTCCTCACCCTCATCGTGGATGAGCTCAGTGATGACCTCCTTCTTCTTGCTGGCGTCGAACTTCTCCTTAACCTCGGGGGTCAAGTAGAGGTACTTGAATCCAGCCTCGGGCTTCTCGGCATCGTTCCAGGCAACCGAGAAGTAGGGGATCAGCTCCTCAGCCATACCAATGCGAGCACCAGAGTTGGCAGAGAGGTAGATGCGAGGAATGCCCAACTTGCGAGCCAGTTCAGTACACTTGTGGAAGAACTTATCCTCAAGAGGACCGAAAGAACCGATCTGGAAGGTGATGTCGTTGGCAACGATGATGAAGCGACGGCCAGCGGGGTACTCGGGAGTACGGGCAGTCACGAGCCAACCAACCATACCATGAGTGTTGGTACCGGGGCCACGAGAAATCTCAATCAGGTTGTCCTCATCATCCAAGACAAGCTCGGTGTACTCCATGCATTCACCAAGGGCAGGACGGCGCTCAGCCACGCTGGGAACCTTGGCAATTGCCTTGGCCCAGCTGTTCTGGAAGGCCTCACGGAAGAGCTCGGGGAAATCGTAGACGTACTGGGTTCCCATGACATGAGCCTTGTAACGCTTAGGCTGCAGCCACTCCCTGGTAGGGTAGGGAGTAGAAACGGGGCGCAAGTGGTTGGAGCCGAGCTTGTTGGTGCCACCGATGCTGTGGAGGAGCCATTCACCCTTCTCGGACTTCTTCTCAATGTAGAGCTCAACCTGGATGATGTATCCAACGGTGTTGTTGATGATAACACGGAGAGGGTAAGGCATGCCGGTGGCGGGGTCAGTGCAAAGAATGCGGATCTCAGCACCAGTGACACGGAGACGCCAGAGACGGAGACCGAAACGGTCAAGGAAGCCAGCCAATGCCTCCTCGACATCCTTGGGCTGCAGGTTGAAGACGGGAGAGAAATTGATGAAGATGTGGTTCAGATCGGAGTTGTTGTTGCCAATGACCTCCAGAGCATCCAGAATGTCGTTCATCAAGCGATCAGCTTCGGAGATAAGGTACTCGGCAGTAGGAATATCGTCCCGAAGGCGACCAGGACGCACCACAGCGCGGACGAAGTAGCGCTTGTCGAGAGCCTTGTCGTTCTCAGGACCCTTGCCAATAGCCTCGTACACGTGAATGTTGCGGTTCTCAGTGAAGACGGGCTTAATTCGGAATTTCGACAGACGGTTGAGTTCCAGCTGGAAGGCCAGAGCAGGCTCACTGTGGCGGATACTCTCATCTTCCTCGAATGAGGGGCCACGGAAGGTGTAGTAGCTGGGGTAGACGCCATTCTTGCCACAGATGAAAGTGACACGACGGATGCGGCGAGCAACCAGTTCCTCCTTGAATCCAGAGAGCACCTTGTTGATCTGAGCGACAATCTGGGCATCATCGAGGTCCTCGATATCGCGGACGGCGACGTTGAAGACTCCGCTGAGCTCGATCTCGTTGTCCGCACGAGGAGCGGGGCGACGCTTGCCCTCAAGGGAGGCAATCAGACCGTGGTCCTTCTTGGAACCGGCCTTGGGGAACACCTCCAGAGCCCTGGCAATGTGCTCCTCAGCGTCCTCAAGATACTCGACAGGGAGAATAACACCCTTTCTTGGGGTCTCGTTGGGGTTATCGATCAGGAGGTTAGAGATATCGCTGATGGAGTTGATGCGCTTGAAGGGGTTGATTTCAGCGGTAGGTGTGCCGGGAGTAGAAGGGTGGGTAACAGCAGTTTGAGAACCAAACTCGGGCTGACCAAGCTTGCTCAGAGTGAAGTCCCAAGCAAGGAAGGGAAGCTCGCCTTCAGCAGAGTACTGAATGTCCTGAATGGTGTAGGCACGGTACGCACGGCGCACGTACACTTCAAGAGCCGCCAACGTGACCCAAGCATCCTTGTGGACGAAGAATCGAGGGAGGACATCGAAAACGGTGTACTTGGAATCAACAACCTCCTTCAGGGCGGACAAATCAGGCTCACGGTGGGTGAGACCAGTCTCGCCATACTGAGACTCGGCGACAGACTGACGGAGGATGAGCTCCATCTGGGACAAGCGCTCCTCGAGAGATGGAAGGGCGGACTGAATGAGGACTTCACGGGCCTTGAGGGTGACCTTGGCAGCAGCGCGGGACTCAATCTCGGTCAGGCTCTTCAGGACGGGCTTGAAGTAAGTGCCGACATTGGCCATCTCAGGCTGGTTGGGGCGGTAGATGGACAGGATAGCAAGGATGAGATCGTTCTTGGCTCCGATTCTGCTGTGGGAGAGAGCGGTCTGCACGATACCAGCGACATCGTCCTTGTGCTCTTCACGAAGGGCAAGGATACCATCCTCGTACCGGGCCTTGCTGCCAGAGAAAAGCTTCTCAACGGCAACGTATTGCTCGAGGAGGCCAACGAAGACCTTGTACTCGTGGACCTTCAAGCCCTCGAGGTAGTTGTTGATGACCTGAACCAGAGGAAGAAGAGTGGTCTTCAGGATCTCGGCGTCACCAGGGTTGACGTTCTCCTCAATAAAGCGCACCATAGTCTTCTGCAACTGCTTGGCGGGGAACTCGGCCTTGCGAGCGCGAGCACGATCCACAAGGTTCTGGAGCTGAGCGTCCAATTTTTGGGGCATGCGGGAGTGCAGGGCGGATGATTGGGCGTTCCACTCGCTGTAAGGCAGCTCCGGGTCACGGAGAACAGCAATGAGCTCCTTGAGGGTGCTGTTCATGATAACCTGGTTGTCGAAACCCTTGAGGATGTTCTCCAAGATGCTGTGCAGAAGGAAGAAACGCTGAGCGGGCTTGTTACCGAGGACCTGAGGGGGTCCAAGCTCAGGAAGCTGCTCAGTGAAGGGCTGGGCATGCTTGACACGGGATGGGTCATCAAGGGCAAGAATACCGAGGATATCTCCAGCTTCCAGGGTAGCTCCAGGCTGCTTGATAAACTGGACAATACCGTCTTCCTGCGCAATAAGGGGCATGTACATCTTCATGACCTCGACTTCGGCGAAAGGCTGGCCAGCACGGACGTGCTCGCCGTTCTCAACGGTGAACTTGACGAGCTTTCCGGGAGAGGGGGTACGGAGCTGAGTAGGGTCGTTCTCCTGCTCAAGCAAGCAAGTTTTGCCGTCAACGCTGAGACGAGTAGCGGCGGCCTCCTCCTTCCAGTAGACGTTGTGACTGCGACCGTTCAGGAGAACCAAGAGACCTCCGTCAGCCAAGGCACGGACACCAACGGAGCACTTGGAGCCGTTGATGAACAGATGGTAGCTATCAAGACCGGCACGTGTGGCCGTGAACTTGTACCGCTTACCCTCATAGATGAAGTCCACCGGGAAGACGGTCTTCAAGACGTCCTTGGAGGGGACCTGGCCCTTCTCGATGCCCTTGCGGTATTCCTCGAGGCGCTCCTCGCTAGCCTGGTGAGCCTTGGTGACAGCACCGCACAGAACAGCGACGGTGGTGTCGGGGCGCTCAGCAGTCAGCTTGTTGGAAATCAGCTGATCCAGCCAGCCGGTGGTAATCTTGTTCTCCTCGAAAGCAGGAGTTTCGAGCAGCTTGATCAGGTACTCGATGGTGGTTCGGAAATCACCGCGAATGCTCAGTTCCTTGAGAGCAATAACCATGTGCTTTCGCGAGGCGGATCGGTTCTCGCCATAGGCGAAAATGTGACCGAATTGACTGTCGGAGAAACTGTGAATACCACCTGACGTACCGACGGAGAAGTAACCCCAGACGTTGGACGAACTACGGAAGTTCAATTCGTGCATAGTTCCGCTGGAAGGCTTGAAACCCTCACCGGGGTCCTCGGAGGTGATACGGCAGGCAGTGGTGTGTCCCTTGGGTTGGGGGCGACGCTGGGTCTTGAAGCTCTCTTCGTTGGAGAAATCGAAGTCGATCTCCGACGAGGTGTTGGGGTCAACACCGTAGAGCAGACGGATGTCGCGAATGCGGTGCAAAGGGATACCCATGGCTATCTGAAGCTGAGCGGCGGGCAAGTTGACGCCTGTCACCATCTCAGTGGTAGGATGCTCGACCTGCAGACGGGGGTTAAGTTCCAGGAAGTAGAACTTGTCGTCTGCGTGAGAGTACAGGTACTCAACGGTACCGGCCGAGACGTAACCGACCAGCTTACCCAAGCTCACAGCTGCGCGTTCCATAGCCTGGAAGGTTGTGGGGTTTGCGATCGTGGCGGGAGCCTCTTCAATAATCTTCTGGTGTCGCCGTTGTACCGAGCAATCACGACCGAACAGAGAAATGTTGTTACCATACTGATCAGCCAACAGCTGGACTTCCAAGTGACGAGCGTTACCGGCGAGCTTCATGATGAAGATGGGGGATCCGGGGATTTCGTTGGCCGCGGCGTTGTACAGCGTGACAAAGTCCTCCTCGTTCTCGACCTTGCGGATACCTTTACCACCACCACCCTCGGAGGCCTTGATCATGACCGGGAACCCGATTTCCCGGGCCTTCTCGAGACCCTCTTGCGGCGAGAATGTGCATCCACGGTTGTAGACCTCCTCTTCCACAGTAACAATGCCATTCTCGTCAACAACCACCTCGTCAACACCAGTTCCGGACCACGGGATACAGGGGACGTCAGCGTGTTGAGCAACGATTGTGGAAGAAATCTTGTCACCGAGGGAGCGCATGGCAGAGGCGGGGGGTCCAATGAAGATAATCTTCTTGGGAGAAGCAGCGAGCGCTTCGGGTAACCGGGGGTTCTCAGAGGCGTGACCCCAACCAGCCCAGACGGCATGGACGTCCATTCGCTCAGCAACATCGACGATCAGCTCGACATTGGCGTAGTTGTTGTTATTCGTGCCACCGGGGACCTGCAAGAATCAAATTGTTTAGCCAGTCGTCCGAGATCCGTCTACCGCGCGATAAATCCCAAGTCCGTTCATACCTCGACATATTGATCCGCCATACGAATGTAATCGGCGTTCGCTCGCAAATCTTCTGGCGTAGCCATCACTGTGAATTGAATGGCACGCTCGTTGCCAAAAGTCTCGTAGGCCCATTTTCGGACGGATCGAATCTCCTTGACGGCCGCAATACCGTTGTTGGCGATAAGAACCTAAAGCGGCGGAAGAAGTCCCCGTCAGTTACTGCTCGCTCAATCTCCGCAGAATCTTCACTCAATCGCTGCTGAAACTCACCGATGTAATGACGGAGTGACCCTCATTTTGAGCGACAAAGTCCTTGACAGCACTCGGGGCCGCGGCGTCCAAGTGGTTGCCACCGATGAAATGTGAGGGGAGGTTGTGTCGAGCGGCGCGAGAACTGCCGTGGCCGTTTGTTGTTGTACCGTCGGGGACGCCCATGATTCCAGCTGTTGTATTATTATGTATTAAACGCTTCCCATGCGATATATACTAGGACTGGTGAAGCTCAAGGAGGGAGGGAGGTCGGGGATAAAAGTAAGATCGGCGAAAAGAGCCCGAAAGTCCAGCTGAGAGTGGGAGGAGGATACGGGTTATCGTCCAATTCGTGAAACAACAGGGGGGGCTGAGAGTAATCCCGGATCACAAGAGCGGCTCACTTCCCTGCGAATCGAAGCGAAAAGAAGATGCAGGAAGTAGTAGGAGAAGAGAGGATGTGCGTCAGGAGAGTTTCGGGGGTGAGGACGGAAAAGCTGGCTGAGAAAACATGAGCCAAAACGAACTCCAAAAAAAATAGAGCCGCAAACGGTAGAGTACCAGAGTACCAGCGGGACCGCAACGGGGAACTTGGAAGACTTACCACCACCCTGAGACGGGGAGAAGAAGAGTGAAGAAGAAGAAGAAGAACGAGAGGAGAAGAAAAAGGACTCTTCTTTACTTTTTTTCCCTCGAGAAAATTAAGATGATGATACAGAGGTGAGGGAGACGAAGGGGAAGAAAAAGACCGAAGCTCAAGTTCAAGGCCAGGAACGTAATCTGGATACGACGCTGGTATTGAACCTCTTCGGATTCCGGCCAGAATTCAGTTTCCCTGGAATTCCCACCCCATTGTTGGGCGCTCTTCCCACCACTTTTCTCTGCCCCGTTTAATTCCCCATGGTCAGGAGAACCACCTCGAGGTCCTGTCCAATAATTTAAACGCAGTCTTATACATGCTATATCCGATTATTACTCCGGATAAGGTCTAGGCTTGGATTTCATCACCTAACAACTAATGTCAACTAGCTAACTAGTAGTATATCGTGAAACTGTAACTGAATTACATCACGAAACTGCGTGGTACTATCTGCCGTCAACTTTAAGTGCCGAGTGCTGAACCGTGGTCTCTAAGATGTTTCAAAGTTTTATTGTATTGGCGCATGATTCTCGTTGACCAGGTAGTAGCAATACTATTCAAGTCCTGCGGATCCTTTCCATGATTATCATGGCCATCCCCGTAAGCTGAGTAGAAACTGCCAGTGCCCGGAGTATAAAATCTCGAGTCGGCTCGGCGAGTTGGATAGCCCAGCAATACTCGGAGTTGAAGATCACTTGTAGATGTTCCGAATGCTCCGACTCACGCGCAAGCGACACCGACCGGCTCTCGTTCCCAAAGTTCATCTCAGGATCAAGTCATCAAAAGCATTCAAAGCTACCAGACTATTCGCATACGAATCACCCGTCAGCCCACCGCAGAGAAGATTCAACTTGAAGTTCTTCAGGCTGGTAATCGAAGATTACACGATACTCTGACCCGCATCCAAGCGGCCGCCCATCTCACTAACCACAATCGGCTATGTTGGCACCGGTCGAGTATCCCACCAATGAGTGCTTGTGGAAATGTGATTCACGTTGGGGAGTTGGAGCTTTGGGAAATGATCGCCCTCAGCAAATCGGGAGACGGACTAGCCGTATTCCGACTAGCCAGGGATTTCTCTCTTAAGGCTGGGTCTGGTTCACCGTTCCTGGCTCTCGAGCTGGGAACAGCAAAATTGCAACAACAGACAACCGCTTCCACTTCTTCCTGGCTTTCATGGAGTACTTTTCGCAATGACAGGTCTAGACCAATCAAGGAGTTTTGAGGCTTGATTCTGCGATCCAGACTCGTGGTCAATCCGCCGCAAACGTCAACGTTCAGTAGTATGCACGGCCAATACCAAATCTTTCGCTCTGGGCACCGCATAACAGGGCGAGGTTCAGTCCAAACGTATCACTCCGTTAGAAAAGGATTCTCTCTGCCAGATAGTACACGGCGAACCGTTTTCTAGATCATCACCGACATTCCCGAGCTCGGGAACACATACTACAATATGCATGTTTGACACCGGGCACGGACGACTTGGCGCTCGTGGGCTTCCATCACGTCAGGCGTGGTCCGGGAACAAAAGTACATATCCCACTACAAGGCATAGGAATAAAGTAGATACTGAATTCGAAGTCACTGGGTATTAGAACGCCTAAGACAACAATACACAGGACCAAGTACAACCCAAAGAAATAGTAAGTATGCTGAGAAACAGCTTGGACGCCGATGGGACCCTCTCCACACCCCGGAGGAGTTGGTTGGAGAGTCCCCGACAAGATCAAACAGTGCCACCCCACTCAAATATACAAGTGTCCGACTGTACAGATGCGTGGCGGTATATCGAGAACCCCAATCTATGAATTAAAACCCTTTCCAAGGTACTCCGAGACTGGGATCTTCCATCCAATAAAATCAAGTACCGGCTCAAATCAGAAGAAATGCTCCAAGAACAAAGTCCGTATCCTGAACGGTTATGTGCGGTTGACCAGCATTCGAGCTGTCAAACTTTGTAGATGTCCATTAAGCGGCCGAGCTTAAAATGTTTCGCCCAAATCGCCGGCTTTAGCTCTCGTGGTGGGTGGCCCCATGGTGTTCTCCCGGCGTAAGCTTCGAGGCGCCGGGATTCCCGAGACGCCGCTAGTCGCTCGCTTTTTGAGGCCAGTGGGTGTGGAGAACGACGGGAGGCGGGTAGGGCGAGGCTGCGTTTCACTAATCTTCGCACGCACAGACAGTTGCTCCGCCAGATCTTCGTCCTCATCAATGTACGACATGCCGTTGACGGGCGTAGATTGTCCTGCGGGGTTGCTGAGCGACGATCGTGGCCGCCGGCTTTCGGTGGTGGGGTTGGTGGAATAGTGACCTAGAGGTGTCTTTGTGCGGCTCTGGCGACTTTCAGGGCGGTTTGAGGCCGCGACACTCGGATGAGTGCTGTGGCTGAAGGAACTAGAGAAACTGGTGCGACTGCTAGGTCGGCTATCGCCTTTGCTTCTCGTTCCATAGGACGGCCGACTGGATGTAACGTAAGAAGGGGTCCCTTCCCCCTGGTTGATGGATGAACTGAAGCTGCTACCGCTCATGCGCTTGCGTTGGTCCCGTCGCATGGACAGAGCTGATGTAACGGGACTGTCACCGATAACGGAGTTCGCACGGGACGAGGCCCGCGACGCGGTTTCTGAAGGAGGGGGTAGCTTGGATTTTGCAGACTGAACCCTCTCTTCCAGCTTTTGCATTTTGCCAATAAGACCGCGAATCTGGTATAATGACCCTGATTTGGGTATACCAGAAGGACGGCTCGCAACGTTGTTGGTGTTTGTCGTGTTGTTCTGCTTGGGTAGGCTAGGACGAGAGGTAACGGACGAGGTTGAGCGGCCGGTGCTAAACGCAAAAGAAGTAGCTCGAGAATGTGCCGCAAATCGCTGCGTCCGGGGCCCATACAATGACCGAGAAAAATCGGGAGCGGCAGCCTTCTGAAGGGGGAATCCGGGCGTCGCCGTCAATGACTTGCGCATGCTGCTGGACGTCTCTGATATGGGAGGTGATGGAGGTGTCGCAGTAGCAGAAGCCAGCGCTAGCGACAATTTCGTTGGTGGAGTGGTAAACAAAGGTGAAGATACAGTCGAAGCTCCGGGAGAGCGATCGAAGATCTCTGGGGTATGCGGTGTCGATGGGCTGCGGCTCAAAGGCGCTGGGCGGCGACGACGGCCACCGTTTCGGAGCTTCTCTTGGATGATCTCGGTTTCAATCTTTTGCTCGTTCAGTTCGTCGCGGAGTCGCTGATTCTGTATCCGCAGATCCTCCCGCTCCTGTTCACCAGCTTTGATCTCTTCTTCCAACAGGACGCCCCTCTCAATAGCCATATTAAACTTGGACTCCAGATCCTCCAGGGACGAAGTCGTATGACGCGCCTGACGTTCATAGTCATCATTTGCAACCTCAATATCTCGTATCTTCAGCTGTAGTGTCCGGTTTGCGTCTCGCAGCGAGGTGATTTCCTTCTGCAGGGTGTTCTGGGCACTATTCGCTTCCGACTTGGACTGTTTGTACTTGGACTAGAGGAGGCGGTGAGTCGGTATCCCACAAAATAGGGTCTACGGGGTATCTTACCTTCCATTCATCGACTTCATATCTCAGATTATCCACCTTCTCCTTCAACTGCCGCTCGCGCTTCTCAGATGCCTCAATCTCCTTCTCTAACTCCGCCTCCAGTTCGCGGCTGGAAGCCTGAAAGTCCGCCAACTCAGATTCAAGTTGCTCATATTGTGATTTGTAATGTGCGAGCTGGTCTGAGCGAGAGCTGGACCCATTGGTGCGGGATGAAGAAGGCTCATCGGCGGAAGGCATTATGCCCGCACCAGGCGATGCTGCGTAGGGGGCGCACGTTCCAGGGGTCCACGGCGGAAGATCTCAGCGAAGAAATGAGAGCGAGTTGAGGATATTTAAATGGCAAATGTGTTATCCATCGACGTGAGACGATAATACAAGCCCATATACGCAAAATCTCGGTGTTTGTGGTGTATCACAGCGATGGTTGACGAGACGATGTTGGAGGGGCCGAGGCGGTGACGGTGTCGCAGTAATTCGGAGATTGCGACGGCTGAATGAGGCGAGCGGCGGTGAAATATGAGGTTGCAAATGAAGGCGAATATGGCGAGAGAAGAAACGAGGCCGCGGAGTTAAGTTGACTTACCTTTGGCGCATCCCTCACAGAGGGCAGAGGGAGGCTGGCGGGAGGGGGTTTGTTGACGATATGAAGGGAAGGAGATGTGATGCACACCTGGGAACCATGTGGATGCGCTGTGACCACGGGAACAACAACACTGCGCCTAACCCTGTTGAGCACAGTCCAGCCCAGGCGGTGTCCATGGCGATCCCTCTAAGCCCAATGCGTCTTAGTTGGGCCTTGTTTATCTTCAGGCATCAAGCATCAAGTGCGTGGTACGACGGGGATATGTGGCTGAAGCTCAGTTGAAGCGACAAGAAAGGCAGGAAATATCAGGTACTGTGAAGGTTCTGTAGGATTATTGATAAGATCCCAGGTTCTCTTGTATCAGACCTAAGAAGTATACACAGAGGTTATTCCTTTATACCTTCCTGGGTTCAACTATATATCTCTGCCCAACGGATGCCACTGCCTTGAAGCCACCGCTTAATGAGGTCAAGACGGGGTGAAATATCTACAGATAGTTACCTACAGAGCATGCTCTATACCACCAGCTCATCGAAAACTCCCCGTTGGATCTATTTATGCTCAGTCTTGGTGAGGCTGTCCGGCAAGTCACGGGATATCACATGACGCCCAGTGAGCACACACACACACGGCGTGGCTCACTCACTCCAGCCTCGCGTCTAACACTCGCGGCGATGCCTGTTGCCGCTGGAATTACTCTCCGAGCAGGCGTTTGAGACCTCCATCTGGATCAGCATTAGTAAGAAAGCAATATTCCTGTTGTTCCAGTAAGTGCTGCCGTTTTTTGATTGACCAACCTTCGTTCTGGGGCCTGGTCCACCCATCCCCAGCCGTACACCTGTTGTCCGCTATAACCACGCACGAGATGATCTCTCCCATCAGAATCTCGGGCATTGCTTCCACGCACCATGTCCAACTCTGGACAGTGGACAATGGCCTTGTTTTCTACGCGCGAAACTGCAATTTCACGTGTCGCGGATTGGATTGACTTTGATGATGCTGACGCGCGTAGAAACTTTGATCGCTGGAAGTCGACATAAACTTCGTCGCCATGGCGGACCCAACGGATCTGAATCTGGATGCGCCGAGCGACCTTACAGACATCCCGGACATGTCAATGCAGCTTCTTCCACCACCAGAAGGGACGTTTCCTGACAAGTAAGCTTACTCTTCTTGTCCTCGAATAACGCACTAACAAGTTTTAGAACATCACTCCTTGCTTCTGTGCAAGCGCACGCAAAAGCTCACGGATACAACGTAGTGGTCAAATCCTCCAGCACACCCACGGAGAAGAAGCCCGGACGAACAGCCAAGGTCTGGCTTCGCTGCGATCGAGGCGGCCATTACCGTCCTCGCAATGGGCTCACCGAGGAAACGAGGAAGCGGAGGCGAACCTCGCGCTTGATGGACTGTCCGTTCATGCTAGTTGCAGCTGGAACTCCTGGCATCTGGACGCTGACCGTCATGAACCCTACCCACAACCATGGGCCGATCATTGAGAAGCCGCGCCAGGTTCCGCACCACAAGGTCCGCAAAGGGCAGGTTGCTGCTACTCCGTATGACTGGCCGCATGATGCGACTCTTACGCCGTATACGACTGCGCTGGTTATCATCGATATGCAGAAGGATTGTGAGTTCGTCGAAACCTGAACTTGACGAACATTGCTAACTGAAATACAGTCTGCGCACCAGGTGGATATATGGACTACCAAGGCTACGACATATCAGCCGCGCAGGCACTAATCCCAAAGCTCCAACGCCTCTTGAATACATTCCGCTCCGCCGGTTTCCCCATCTATCACACACGCGAAGGTGATTCACCCGCTCCACGTATTCAAACACTCGACTAACAACCCAGGCCACCGCCCCGACCTCTCAACCCTCTCCAGCCGAGAAGCCTACCGCTCCCGCAACAACCAATCCGGCCTCGGAATCGGCTCCCAAGGCCCTCTAGGCCGCCTCCTAATCCGCGGCGAACTCGGCCACGACACCGTCGACGAACTGTACCCGCTCCCCGGCGAACCCGTAATCGACAAGCCGGGCCGAGGCGCATTCGCACACACAGACTTTGAGCTCCTCCTCCGCAACAAGGGCGTCAAGAACCTTGTGATCGCGGGTGTGACGACGGACGTCTGTGTGAGCACGACGATGCGCGAGGCGAACGACCGTGGTTTCGACTGTGTGCTTTTGGACGACGGCTCCGCGGCCGCTGAGCCCGCGCTGCATATGAATACCGTTGAGTCGGTGAAGATGGAGGGAGGCATCTTTGGCGCGGTGGCTAAGCTGGACGATGTTGTACATGCCGTGGAAAACTTCAAGGCCGTCACTGTGAAGAAGCTGGCTCCCCAGATGACGTCCTGAGCGACTTACTCGATCTCTGGATCCGGTCTGTGTCGTGGACGTATTATTAAGATTTCGCGATTAGCGTGTTTAGCTCTGCTCAAATCAAAAGCCACATTTGACCGACCTGTCCTGAATCTATAAACACCGCAACGCCTCGCCATCAAAGTACGTCTAGCAAATGCCAAAACCCGATAAGAAAAGAGAAACACAAGACAAAAATCCCAGAAGACTACAACCACTTCCGCCCGGCCGCGGAAACCCTCGCCCGAAACACGGGACTCTTAATCTCCATCCCCCGTCTATAAAACGGACTCATAACCGTCTTCACATACCCCTCATAGACCTCACTCATAAACTGGCGCACAGCCTCCTCCGTCTGCGGCGCCGTCGGGTTCGCGGCAATCGACGAGCTCGATGTGCGTCCACTCGATCCGATCCCGGACCCGCCGAATAACCCCCCACCTGAAGAAGATGTCGTGCTCGCGCTTAGGCTCATAGACATGCTACCCGCTGCGCCTGTTGTGCTTGAGGACGCGGGGATATTCGGTTGGGGCGGTTGGTGGAGGAGGACGAAGCGCGTTCCGGAGGGGGTGAGGAATGCGGAGATGTATGCTGAGGCGGGGGGGTAGGTGTCGATGTGTTTGAGGTACCTGTCGCGAAGATCAACCGTTAGCACAATCATCCCAATCCAATCCCATCCAATCCCCTCCTTTCCCCTACCCCACCATTACAGCCCCCATGCCACTCACTGCAAATCACATAGCAACCAAAAGAAAGAGAAGAGAAGGGAAGAGAAGAAAAAGGGCCAACGTACATATTCCCACTCATCCACTGCGCCTCCTCGAGCATATCCAGCGACGAATTGATGATAAACTGCGTCATGTACGTGTTCTGCGCGGCGTCCGGGAAGCGGAACCGGGCGATGCCGTCGCCGCCGGATTTCGAGGTCCCAAACGCGATGTTGAACAACGGGACGTCCGTCGGCGAGAGGATTGTGAAGTAGTAGGACATTTTCGGAACCGCTTTTTGTGTATGTGTGTGGTTGGGATGGGGGTAATGTGGGCAATTGAGAGAGTGCGATGGGTTGGAGGTGGAGGTGAGTGTGGTGGGAGCTAGAGGCTAGAGGCTAGAGGCGTGGGCGGAGCGGAGGGCCTTCATGTTTGGTTTGGTTTGTTGACTGACGGAGCAGCCAAGGCGCGGAGAAAGCTATCACGTGGCGATAAGAGGTAGTCACGTGAACACGATTTATCGAAACCAAGCGACAGCGATCTTTCAGTGAAGTAACTAACCACAATTTCTCCAGATTCATAGAGCTCACCACTCTCTCGGCCTCATATACCTTCAATACCAGCCAGCAACAAGCATGCGCCTCAACCTCTCTAAAAACTCAAAACCCAACCCGCTGAAACCGAACCCACTAGCCGGCGGCGGCGGCCAGAAGCGCAAGAAGGGCGTGTTCGGCGGGGACTCTGACGATGAGGACGGACAGGAGCGGCGTGGTACCGGAGCACAGGAGACGGAAATCTCAACATTAGGAGGAATCGGTGATGACGCGCCCAGTGTTTCGGCCGGAAACCCCGACGATGCGCGGCCCGCGAAACGCAAGATCGTCCCTCTGGGCCAAGGCGCGAAACCGAAGATCAAGCCGTTGAGCAAGGCGTCGATATTTGCGGATGACGAAGATGATGAGAAAGCGGATGGGCAAGATAAGAACAAAGATAAAGCGGGGCACGGAGGAACAAAATACGGCCTCAACTCCGCGCCCCCGGACCGCGAATACACAAACCTCTCGGCCCTCCACAGCAGCAAGAAACACGCTGCGGAAGCGCAAGACGTCGACCCCTCAATCTACTCCTACGACGCCGTCTACGAGTCCCTCCACGTGAAACCGAAGAAGAAATCCACCGCCGAGGACGACGAAAGCGGGGACGGCGTCCCCCGCTACATGACCTCCCTCCTCCGCAGCGCCGAAATCCGCAAACGCGACCAGATGCGTGCGCGCGATCGACTGCTCGCCAAGGAGCGCGAAGCCGAAGGCGAGGAGTTTGCCGATAAGGAGAAGTTCGTTACGAGTGCTTACAAGGCGCAGCAGGAGGAGTTGAGGCGGGTTGAGGAGGAGGAGAAGGCGAGGGAGGCGGCGGAGGAGGAACGGAGGAGGAAGAATGGCGGGTCCGGAATGGTTGGGTTTTACCGGGATTTGTTGAGTAGGGGCGAGGAGCAGCACGAGGCTGTTATGAAGGCCGCGGATGAGGCGGCGAGGAAGGTCAAGGAGGGTGCTGCTGGAGATGGTGTACCTGCGACGTCGGAGGAGGAGGAGAAGGAGAAGGAAAAGACAGAAGCTCAAATGGCAGCGGAACTGAATGCCCGCGGCGCTCACATCGCCGTCAACGACGACGGCCAGGTCGTCGACAAGCGCCAACTCCTCTCCGCGGGACTGAACGTCGCACCGAAACCAAAGACCGCCGCACCAACTGTCGGTAAACCCGGCGCTGGACCATCTGCTGCATCGCGAGCCCGACCCGTCCAGACGGGTGGACGCGCGGCCCAACGCGCTCGCCAGACCGAGATGATCGCTGCACAATTGGAAGAGCAAGAGCGACAGCGCGCGGAGGCCGAGGCGGCGAAGCAAAAGGAGATTGCGGAGCGGAATCGCAGCCAGAAGACGAACACGGAGGTCTCGAGTGCGCGCGAGCGATACTTGGCGAGGAAGAGGGAGCGCGAGGCTGCGAAGGGGTCGTAGATGTCTACCTCTCCGGGTGCTATTTTCCTCTACCTACCCTGTTATACTATATTATACTATACCGATTGCATAGGCGTTGGCGGTGATTTGCATATACAACTGATCAAAAGCGTCCATATACTTATACTAGTACATACACACTACTGTCATGACCTCAATATTCGTATCAGTCCACAGAGTAAAGTAAGCTATGTATAGACTCCAATTGACTGCGTACACGAGCAGTCTATCCATAAGTAGTATCGTAACTCGTTTCCAAGTCTAATCCTAAGGATAACTCCAAAGCAGATGCAGATGCACCAAGTCCAAGCGCATGTCACGTTTTCCAGCCAAAACCAGGCATACCAAGAATACAAAAGCTACAACCAATGATCAAGAAACAAAAAAAAAAAAAGGAACAATCCAACGACATTCCATATCTCAAGTCAAGTCGTCAACGCAAAACTCAGCCCCATCAGCCCCATCCCGCCAATCGCAAACCCAATCGCCATATTCCGCTGATGCGTCAGCACAAGCCCCTCGGTAAACAGCTGCAGCCCGACCGACGTCATAACCCCAGCCGTAACAGCAAACATGCACCCATAGACAGCCCACGACGTCTCGTTCTGCCCGCCGCCCGCGCCACTGCCTGCCTTGCGCGCTCCCCAGATCCAGAGCGCGGCGAGACCGGCTCCCGCTGGTTGGCTGATTCCGCCGAGGAGGCTCGACCAGAACATGGCCCAGCCGCGGGAGTTTAGCGCGAGGTACAGAGGCAATGCCATGGCGAAGCCTTCGCTGATGTTGTGGATGAAGAGGGCGAGGAAGACGGTCATGCCGAGGGTTGGGCTCGCGTGGTTTGTGGCGTAGGTGATGAAGCCCTCGGGGAGTTTGTGGAGGGCGATTGCGACGGATGTCTGGAGGCCGATGGATAAAAAGGCATTCTGGGGGACGTGATGGTGGTGTTTGATATCTGGTAGGGACGGCTTGGGGAGTTCCTCCGGCTCGAGGTGCGAGTGCGATGAGATCGGCCTTTCGGCTACATCCGTCTGCGACGAGGTGCTGGAAATACCCGGAGAGTGCTCGGCAGCAGGGACGTCGGACTCGGAGGCGTCGTCTGCTGTAATCGCCGGGCGGACCAGGGTCTTTGTGCACTCATCACCACACGCCTGCGAGAACCCATAGCACGGACCGTTCTCATCGCAGTGCGACTTGGGCGCCCCAATAAAACTGCCCAGACGGCGTCCGAGGCGGACCCGCCAGGGTTCTGGACCGCTGCGGGCGACCCCATCCGCACGACGCTCCGTCATCTGTGCGGCCCCAATGACTGCCGGTGTGGATTTGTGAGAGAGGAGAGGCGTTCGCTCGGAGGATTGGTGTGGTTTGCTCGGGGCTGAATGCCGGTGTGCGGTGCCGCGCTCGAGATCGGCGTCGCGGGGTGGCGGTAGGCCATGGCTATGGGCGCAATCGACGACGTGGGAGGGGAGAAATTTGTGTAAGAGGGCGGAGAGAGCTCGGATGCCGACGACTCCGGCGATAAAGAGGCTGACGAGTGCGTAGGAGGATCGAGAAGGGGACCAGCCGGCTTTCTCGAGGTAGTCGCGGGCAGTGGGGAGCAGGCTGTACAGCGAAGTGAAGAGCTAGACGCGTCAGCTGCGGCACAGATATTGTAAAAGAGAGATTGGTGCCTACAATTACGCCTGAACTGAGGCAGAGAGATGCGGATAAAAAGACATTGCTGTGAGCGATTTGAAAGTCGCTGCGCGGGGAGAAGCGGCGGGCGAGAAGATCGACGCAAATGACAGACGACCCCAGGATGCAGGCTGGACAAGTTAGATTGAGCCCATTCTTTTTTCAATGCTGAGACACTCACCAGCACCAGAAACGGCGCTCATGACCCAGCCCCGAACGTCGTTGGAGGCAGCCATGATGAGGATTGGGATCTTGGGATTTGGAGGATGATGAAATTCCAGTTGGAGAGAAGCAGAGCTCAAGAAATGACGGAAATATTAGATAATCAGGATTAGTTAACAGCGACTGCGTCAGAGCGACAACACACGGACACTTGGATGTGCCACTGAGTCTCTGGCGGGATTGACCATGTCAAGGGACATCTGGCATTTATACGGTGTAGGTTGAGTTGAGGCGTGCAGTGAGGAGTGAGGACCCTGGGGATGAACGCTGGACAATGGGGAGATCTACGTGGGTCGTGCAGCCCACCTACCATCAGGGTTCATTGAGTGGTGAAACCTCTTTTTATCGTTTCATCGCTTTATCCTGATGTCTTTCATTGTTCTCTTTGAGTTGTTCCTTTACTGGCAGTCTTTAGGACTCGAGATACACCGCGACGCAACATTAAGACTCGACTCGATGATCGCTCGGATCCCCCACGCTGACGATCCCAGCCAGTCATTCCGGTCAGATTTCCAAGCAGCCTGAGGCCATCACGAATCGGGGCCTGGATACTGTCCATCCACAAAAATAAATAATATTCACAAACCGTGACAAACTATATCCCTCCAATAGACTTCCTTGCCCACTATGCAGTAATCACCGGGTTCCAGCATAGAGGAAGCTGGATCTGCTCGTCCGGTTGGATAAATTTAGCAGCGCCCCGGCCCTGTCTCAATCGCGATCAGCGGGGCCCGATTGACTGGGGTTGTATTCCTGAAAGCTTGCCTCGACAAAGGATCAGTAAATAACTTGATAATGTCTGCTTGGTCCTAAAATATCTAAAAAGGTAGTGTGTTAAGGGTTCCTCATGGATTAACTTGTATTATAGTTTCTTACCGTAATTTGTCCTAGAGATATATAGTTCAACCAGCACCCTCAGAAATCACCAGTAGTGTCTGTCAATAATGTACACATAGGCCGGTTATAGAAACGCCAGACCCTTTGCAAAGGCCACTACAAAACTAAAGAGTTCAACAAGCCTCTTGAATTACAAGAAACGTAGTATGGCCAATGGTTCCCTCCACATTTCGTTAGCCCTAGATCGGCTCCCATATAGTAGCTATACGACATAGACATCCACTTTGGACGTTCATTCAGGAGTTGTTCCACAGAGGGGTGACAAAATCAGAGGTCAATTGGTGGCACCCTCATCCAGCATTATAATGATTCTGGTCTATAGCGCTGGATATGTCAAGCATATATTTGTACCTTGATAAATCCATAGAGAGTAAGACAGATCCCCCATCCCTTCTTATACAGACACGCTGAGCATGTATAGATACTATCCGAGCTATTTCCCGTCAGACGTTTGTTTACAAGATATACCTAAAATGCGGCTGCTCAAAATCCGTCAGATCCATAAACTTCCTCCTCTCAATCTCCGCCCGAACACCCTCGTCCTCCAAATCAACCCCTTCCTCCGCCTGCACCCGATCCCGCCTCTTATTCTCCCTTATATTCACCACCCGAATGACAATCAACACCCCCGCCGCAAGCCCATACATAATCGCCACAAGCGTCTTGCCCCGTCGATACTCTGGCGCATCATCCGCGCGGAACGTCTGCGGCCCGATCCAGTTTCCCGCGGCGTACGCGAGGATCTGGAGCCCGTTGACGGTTACTTTCTTCGTGTACCCCAGGGTATTGTTCGAGATGGCTGTCATGACTAATCCCCACGAGGCGCCGGCCACGGAGATCATGTAGTACCCGATCAGCAGGACGGGTTTGATATCCTGCGGGACGACAATCATGAGGATGCTGCCGGTCATGGCGATGAGGATCGCGACAAAGGCCATGGAGGTGCGGTCGAGGAGTCTGTCGGAGAAGTACGTGAAGATGAGTTTGCCTGCGATATCGAAGGCGCCCGAGGGTCCGTCGAGGAGGAGGGCGGTGCGGGCGTCGAAGCCGAAGGATTTGACCACGAGGGAGCCGAACGTTGTGATTCCTCCATTCGGGATATTCATGAGCGCCGAGAAGAGGACGTACAGGTACGTCCGCGGATCGCAGAATGCTTCGCGGAATTGGCTCCATTTCCAGACCTGACTCCCGATCCCCTGGAAATTATCGCGGATGCGTTCCACGGCAATGAGCTTCTCGCGCTCGTCCAGAAACTTTGCGTTCGTCTGGTTATCCGGGAGGAACCAGAAATACACGACACCCGTCGCAACAGTGATAAGCCCCAAGAGCAGAAACAGAATCCGCCACGGCGCCAGGTGCGCCGATGTAATCGCCGACAGACCGTACCCGATAAACGCCATGAGGATCAGCGCGACGCCGTTGCAGGACAGCCAGTAGCCCATTCGGCGGCCCTGCTCGCCCTGCCGGAACCACATGGAGGTTATGAGGACGAAGGCAGGGGTTACGGTTGCTTCGAAGGCGCCCAGGAGGAAGCGGACGGCGAGGAGGCCGGCGTAGTTTGTTGTTGCGGCGTGGCAGGAGAGCGCGACGCCCCAGCAGACGATGTTGATTGCTGTGTATTTGCCCACGGGGAGGCGGCGGAAGAGGTATGTGGTGGGGAATCTATATCAAATCATTAGCTCAAGATCTCGACCCTATCAATGACGGGGATGGAAAGGGGAAGGGGAAGGGGAAAGGGAAAGGGAAAGGACGACATACTCCCAAGCAAGATACCCCGCGTAGAAAATACTCGACACCCAGCTATACTGATTGCCCACGAGCTTCGTGTCCTCCTGAATCCCCATCAGCGACGCATACTTGAGCGTCGTCTTGTCCGCGAACTGGATCATATACACCCAGCACATCAGCGGCAGCATGTGCCAGTCGATATTCTTGAGTACACTCTTTTCCTCCTCCGGCGTAAACTCGACGACCACGCCGCCGGTCAGCCTGAGAGCTGGATCAACGCTCTTATCATCATAGGCAACCTGGCCCTTGTCCACGTCCGCAGCGGTACCCTCTATACTGGCTGCGTCGACGTCGATGTCCGGCCTGTTGCCGGAGCCGGCCTCGGTAGACTTGGTCATTTTCATTCAAGATGACAAGACAGGGCAAGATAGGATAAGACAGAAAGAGAAACAGAGTAGAGAAGATGAAGCACGGATAGGTTGCGATGGGAGGGAAGGTCTAGGAGGCCGGAATATCGAAACTTATAAATAATGCCTGCGGCCATGGTTGGGGACTGAGAGCATAAACGGCCTTATCTCATGGATCCTGTAGGATCAGATTGGATATCTGGGAGGGTTGTAATATTCGGGGTAACTCGAGGTCACGCCTAGTAAAACTTTGGTAGACCCACTCGCTTAGTGCAGGATATGCTGGGGTTGGGGCTTTGGACCATATCTCCCAGTTTTGCATTCATATTTGGTCGAACGATTGGACAGCATGATTGGAAAGACAGCGATGTGGTATTCACAGACACTTACTGGCATATACTATACAAAGTCCTTCCAATTCGACAGCAAACATGATAACATGATACATGATCTAGAGAATCCATGTACAGCGATACAACCACCTGAATTCCCCCACAGAATCAAAGTTACAAGCGCCCTGGTAAAACGCGGGGAAAGCTCTGCCAATGTCTGAAGCCCGTAGAATGTGCTGCTGACCCGAGCCTTATCAGGACGTACCAAACACTCACCAGAGTTCTGGCGACTCATGGTCGTCGTGAAAGCCTGTCCACTGTGTATCGCCCCGCCTCCACTCATGTCCACCGCTATCGGGACCCACCTCCACTCTACGCCCAGGTTTAGTCCACCGAGGATGGCTGTACAGAGGATAGGAGTAGATAGGCAGCAAAAAGGGTTTCTAGAGGCGATATGGATCCTCCAGAGATGTATAGTTAGGATGGGCGTTTTCCGAGGGAAACGACAAGACCTCCGGAATTCAACTATAGGGTTTCCTATCCATGCTGGCGGATAGTCTGTGCGCTTTCGAATGAAGCTGCCTGCGCATGCAGTAATGACTGGAACAGAAACAGAAAATAATCTACTGCATTCGCGTAAAGGCTATCCAGTTACGCTGCAAAGACCGCATGCATTAGCTCGAGAGGTTGGAGCCCCAATTACGCAACCGGCAAACCCTCCATTTTCCATGCTACTACAGGATACAGAGTAGAATGCGCGCAGGAATCATGTCAAGGAATGAGGACAAGACTCAAGGAGCAGTATAAAGCATACCTAGACGTCTGAGTATAGACCTTATCACAAATGAGCGCCCTCTTCACTTGATGTGCTCGCACCAGTCGTATGATGTCCAAGGAAAAGAAAAGATAGACGGGTATATATTGCACTAGGCCGGACCTTCGCATTCTGATTTTGGTAGGTGCAATAGTTCCTCACTGGGATGGTCGCACCTTCCGCACAGCCCTAATTGGTAGTGGGAGGAAGGAGCCTCGACCGTCCATGATCTTGCCTTCCCTATACGCATCTGTCTCAGTTGGGAAGGTACGTCCCCCGGCCCCCGAGGCTGGGTCGCTCCTTCTCTGAATATCACTTGTAGCTGGAGGAAAGAGCGACCACCGTGCCTTCCGTATCTGAGAAGAGCCACAGGTCGCTCCTTCCATATTCTGCATCTTCTCAACAAGAAGGTACATCTCCCGGTCCTGGATCGCTCCTTCCTCGAAAGTCACTGGCGGGAAAGGGAGGAACGACCAGACTCATTGCCCGATCGTTCCTTCCTGTTCTGTTTTAGGGAACTGTGACTGGTGGTTGCTCCTTCGTCTTTTGAGCACTGGAGTATAAACGGCAGGAACCGCCGTTGAAGGCTATGCTACTCCCTCTCTACCTCTTTTTTGTCTTTTTCTTTGAAACACTACAGATATTTAGTTGATATCAGGACAACCTAGGAGAACAATAATAAAGTCAAGCTTGTGCACCACTACGTCTGCAGTACATATTGATTAGAAAGATACTGAGTGAAGTTATATTTAGTGGCCGTGAGAGCATATATGCTTTGCCCTTGTACAAGAACTATCTAGGGTAATTTAAGCACTAATAGCAATAGTCTAGTGCTAGTAGGTACAATGATTTGAAGTAGAAAATGCAGCATGATGAACAAAAAGCAATTTCCGCATTTTAGAAACCCAAGATTGTTGCTGCTACAGCGTATATAGATGGCTACTCTAGGGTAGGGTTGGAGTACATATGACGTGCTTTGACCCAATGACTCACAGATCTATACAAACTCTCCTCGTAAAACATCCAGAGATCTCTCCCAAAAATCAAGCCATCAAGCTCCTCGACTAGGCCCGATACAATCCGAATAATGGACCCCCCAAAATCCCTCCTGAAAACCCTCAAAGCAACGCAACCAGCCCAACTGCACCTCCTGCAATCCTTCGTCCGCGCTCCATCCCCCAACCCGCCAGGAAGCACCTCCGCCGCAGCCTCCGTCTTGACAGCATACCTCTCAGAGAACGACATCCCCTACGAAATCATCGCACCGCAACCGGGGTGCCCCAACATCGTCAGCGACTTCACCGGTGGAAAGGGATCCGGGCCCCGCGTCGTCTTGAACGGGCACATCGATGCGTTCCCCGTTGGTCATAACACAGACGGATGGAATAGGGATCCCTACTCCGGTGATGTCGATGAAGGGCGGATCCATGGGCGCGGGGTTGTTGACATGAAGTCTGGGACGGCCTCGCTGGTTATCGCGTACGCGGCGCTGTATGAGCGGAGGGAGGAGCTTAGGGGGAGTGTTGCGCTATGCGCGGTGTCTGATGAGGAGACGGGCGGGCGATGGGGAACGCAGTTTCTCATCAAGCGCGATCGAGCGAGGTGGGGAGGGGATGTCATGCTTAGTTCGGAGCCGAGTGGGATGACGATTCGGTTCTCAGAGAAGGGGACGTTGAGGATTACGGGCGTGGTGAGGACGAGGGGGGCGCATGGGGCGTATTTGAATCTGAGGTTGGTATATATATCCCCAGGAAGTTTTGTCTTGGTGATGTGGCTGATGCTGATTCGAGTAGTAAGGGGGCTATCCGGACTGCGAGTGCGTACTTTGCGGAGGTTATCGAGGCGGTCGAGTCGATGCATGTCAACGCACCTCCTGAGATCGCCATCCACCTGAACAACCCCGAGACACTGGCTGCTATTGACCGAGCAATGGGCCCTGGTACCTCCACCATCATCGCAAAACCAACAGTCAACATCGGCACGATCAAAGGCGGCACAAAGGTAAACATGATCCCCGACACATGCGAGTTTGAGCTGGACATCCGGCTTCCCGTCGGATTGACAGCCGAAGACGTTCTCTCTGTTCTCGACAGCATAGGGCGACGATATGCAGACGAAGAGGGTGCAACAATTACGCTCAAGAAGCAAGAGGCGGCGAGTAACCCCAGCAGCTTCTCGCCACTCGATCACGCGATGGTCGAGTGTCTGAAGAACGGCGCTACTCTCGCTGGTGGGCCTCGGCCTGTGGCGACGCCGTCCATGGGTGCGACTGATTGTAAACATTATCGGTATGCGGGGATTCCGGCCTATGTGTATGGATGTAGTCCGTTGACGATGGCGTCGGTTAATGAGTCGGCGTCTGTTGAGGAGTTTTATCATGTTACGAGGAACATGCGTTGGCTGCATGGCAGTTTCTTAGTAGCTAAAACGTAGATATCTGACTGGTTATTGAGTAGCAAAGAAGCACTTGACCATATATCAACAGCAAATCTAAACCTGCTCCGCAAGCTCTCTCGCCCCTCCAACACTCCCACACGCGACACCCTGAAACTCAAAGTCTGACGCTTTGGCCACCGACTCATCAACCCCCTTTTGACCCCCAACCCTCCCATACCCACCACCCCCCGGCGTCTCAATCACCATCCTGTCGCCCGCATCCACGGGCACAGACCCCTTCCCCCCAACCATAACAGTCCTTCCCTCCTTCCCCCTGACCCAAGTATTCCTCCCCCGTCCTCCATCCTGCCCACCGGCCATGCCATACGGCGCAAAACTCCGTCGTTCAGAAAGAATCGACGCCTGCATCGGCACTCGGAACTCGACATCCCGAACGACGCCCTCTCCACCTCTATACTCGCCCTCCCCCGCACTCCCTTCCCGGAACATAAACCTCCTCAGGACAACAGGATACCGCCGCTCAAGCGACTCGGGATCCGTAATGCGCGTATTTGTCATGTTCGTATGCACTCCACTCGTCCCATTCCAGGACGGTCCCGCACCACTCCCGCCGGCGATCGTCTCGTAGTATCCGAAACTATTCTCGCCGGCGCCGTCGATGCCAAAGGTGAAGTTGTTCATGCACCCTTGGGACGCGGCGCACACGCGGAACGCCTTGAAGATTACATCGACCAGGCGCTGCGAGGTGAGGACGTTGCCTGCGCAGACCGCCGCGGTGGGGGAGGGGTTTAGGAGGGAGGATGGTGGGATCTTCAGCGTTATGGGCGCCATGCACCCGTGGTTGAGGGGGATGTCTGATGAGACCATGCACCGGAGCGCAAAGATCACGGCCGCGTTTGTTATTGCCATTGGGGCATTCCAGTTCCCTTTTATGAGTTTTTGTTAGTTCTGGTTTCTCTGAAATTCAAGGAAACGGGATATTGGGCCAGAGTTACGGAGGATTGCAGATAGGTACGTACCATAGACTTCTGGGCCGGTTCCAGTAAAGTCGAATGTAGCGGAACCGTCCTCCTCATTGATTGAGACCTGCAGCTGAATTGGGGTACCGTCATCCATATAATCAACCGCGGAAACCTGGGTACTGTTAAACCTCTTCGCGATACTCTTGAACAAATTCCGAGTCGCGAGCTCTGCGGAGTCTTGAATCGCCTGCATGTACATCTAGTAACCTGAATTAGCTCAAATTTCCCAGCTCGAGAGAGTCTGTGAACTCACCTGAACGACATCCATCGTATACTCTTTTATCAACTGCCTAACCAGCCGAATCCCACAATAATTCGCCGCAGCCTGCGCCTTGATATCCGTGACGTTGTCCTGAAAGCACCGCGAGCCACTGGAGCCGGGGTATTTCGCTGGCTCGTCGCAGAGAATATGCTGCAGCTCGTCCTCTGCGAACTGGCCGTCGCGCACGAGCAGGAAGGATTCGAACAACGCGCCTTCTTCCCAGAGGTTTTTCGAGGACGGGGGCATGGATCCTGGGAGGATTCCACCGACCTGTTGTTTTGGACATGTGTAAGTAGTGAGAGGGATGAATGGGTCGGTGGGAGTTCGTACATCAGCATGGTGGCCGCGCGAAGCTGTCCAAAAGATAATATCTTTGCCTTGCGCGTCAAAGACTGGCGTTATTACCGTTAAGTCTGGGAGGTGGACTCCACCAAAGGCTACACGTCCGTCATGTCAGTCGTCAAACCTATCAAACTATGAAAAGGTAGTCATACCAGGTGAATTCGAAAGTAACGCATCTCCATCTCTCAACTTCCCCTTCCACCGCTCAATCTGACTCTTAACCGCAAACCCCATACTGCCAATCATGGCCGGCACATGCGGCGCATTCGCAACGAGCGACCCATCTGGCGAGAAGATCGCACAGCTAAAGTCAAGACGCTCCTTGATATTAGCGCTGACACTGACGTTCTGCAAGACACGGCCCATCTGCTCTGCGATGCCGTAAAATCTGTGCCGGAAGACGGAGAGCTGCACGGGGTCAATCACAGTAGCGCTGACTGATTTGGTCTCTGATCCGATTTCGAGGATGAGTATGTCTTTTGTTGCTGTTGCGGTGCATTTCGGGCTAATTACAATTGTTTGTGTGTTGTCCACGACGAGGGCTGGACCTAAGATGGTTGCGCCGGAGGAGAGGGACGGAAGGAGGTAGACGGGGGCCTCGACCCAGCCTAATGTGTTGAAGTAGACTCGCTTCGTGGAGGCTGGGCTTGGTGCTGGGGCTTTGCTGATGTTTTGGATATCCTTTAGGGATTCTGGGCGTTCGGCGCCAAAGAGGTTCTTCCCGACGGCGCGAACGCGGATGCTGTCGATGATGATGTCGCGGTTGACGGGGGTGAAACCGAATTGCTGGTGGTGGGCGTCGACAAAAGCTTGCTTTGCATCGGCGCCGTCATTAACGGCGATCATCATCGCGGTCTCACTACCGTCGTACCGCATGGAGAGGTATTTGTGTCCCTCGACGCACGAGAACCGTTCCATCGAGGAGTGGTTCTGTGCCGTCTGGGACAATTTCTCCAGGTCGGCTTCGATGACATGCTTGTTAGACTCGGAGTACACTTTGGCGCATGGTCTTTCCTCTTCGTGGACGATGTCGGCCAGTCCAATACCGTATGCCGAGAGGATGGAGGAGTACCTGTGGATCAAGACACGTCGGATTCCTAAAGCCTCGGCGATGGCGCAGGCGTGTTGTCCACCGGCACCGCCAAAGGACGCAAGGTGGTGTTTTGCTGCGTCGTGGCCGCGTCCTTCTGTAAGGCTCCGGATGGGTCCGCACATGGCGGAATTGGCGACCTGAAGAAACCTAAACTTATCAGCCTTCTGTTGCTGAAAAATATGCAAATTACTTGACGTGTGCTCACCCATCTGCAACCTCATACCAGGCCAACGACTTGCCCGTATCCCGGTTAATAACCTTGGTCAACTCTTTAAACTTGACCAGCACAATCTCGGTATCGAGCGGCTCATCCTCATTAGGCCCAAACACAGAAGGAAAGTGTTCGGGAATGAGCCGGCCCAGAGCCAAGTTGGCATCTGTAACTGTTAGCGGCCCTCCCTTGCGATAACACGCCGGACCGGGATGCGACGAGGCACTCTCAGGACCAACAGCCATGAGTGAGTCGCGCCATGCTAATATACTCCCACCGCCGGCCGCAATGGTGTTGACATTCAGCTGCGGTGCCTGGATGGGTATACCAGCTGTCGTAGTCTCGAAAATGTGATCGAATTGCCCGTCATAGCGACTGACATCCGTGCTGGTTCCGCCCATGTCGAAGCCGATGATGGGGACTTGGGTGTCCGGGTCGTAGGACGTGCGCGCAAAACCGACAACTCCGCCTGCAGGGCCGGAGAGGATTGCATGGAGGCCTGACAATTCTGCAGCAGGAACGAGGCCGCCGTCTGACTGCATGAACTCAAGCTTTGTGTGCCCGCTGTCGATTGTGGGGAAGCTTGCACTGAATTGTGCGAGATATCTCTCGATTGTTGGAGTGAGGTAGGCGTCGATGACAGAAGAGTTTCCTCGGGGCACGATCTTCGAACGTTGAGAAATTCGGTGTGACAGTGTTACGTGCTCGAATCCAATCTCTTTTGCGAGGTCGTGGACCAAAAGCTCATGTGTAGGGAAGATGTACGAGTGCATGAAGCAGACGGCAATCGATCGGAAGCCTTCCGCGTATATTCGCTGCAGGTATGATCGAGTGCTTTCCAGATCGAGCGGCTGAATGATTTGTACGGTTTCTCCAGATGTTCCTTGCACGGTTTCAACGGGCTCTGGGTGTTGAAGCTTGAGATTTCTGAGATGCGAATCGCTGCATTGGGCCAGGACAGCTCGCTCGGGGACTTCGAACACGTCGGAGAATAAAGGTTGGGGGCGTCGAATGGCAAGATCGAACATGTACGGTCGAGATTGGTTTCCGATCTGTAGAATGTCTTTGAAGCCTGCCGTCACGAGGAACGCCGTCCGCTCGCCTTTTCGCTCGAGGAGCGCGTTGGTCGCGACCGTCGTGCCCATGCGAATCCATTCTGGTATGGTCAGCCAGACTGAACAGTCCCCTTTTAGCGACGCAAATCTTTACCCACCGACATCTTTGAGGTCCAGCTCGGTACCGCGAGGAATTGGTGTTCCGTAGAATGTCTCCAACACGCGGCGGATAGCTTCCGTGGGTGCATCGGGGTAGTTTCTGGTGTCGACCGAGAGAATCTTGACAACAATGTCATCCTGTCCTTGAACGCGACAAACACAATCGGTGAATGTTCCACCTCGGTCTGAACCTGTCAGTCGCTCCCCGAACTGACACCTGAAACTGGGAAACTCACCAATCGAGATCTTCAAGGGCCGCTCAGCATGTATTCCTGGCATCTTGGTTCGTCTGACTTGGCTCAGAGAGCATGTCAACTCCAAGTCTCCCTAATGGGCCCATATTTAATCCAGCGTCCATGTCCATTTCGATGGCGATGCTCTATCTCCAACTGTTGGAGCTGAAGGCAAATCCGAGAGAGGGGGAGGGGAAGTGGACATGGAGCTTTTTTTCGGCGGTGGAGCTCCACCGCTCCTCAACACCTCCAACTGCGAGCGGACGCGTCGCACCACTGAACTCAAGCATCGTCGTGATCATGTCCATCCATGAGAGTCTGAGTACAGAAGATAGAAAAAGGCATCATGCTAGCAGATACTCGACAACCGACTTTTCAACCTCCTCGCACAATCCCTCCTTACGTCCTTTCCCCGCATCCAACCCTCAACCATGGGCTCCCTCGGCATCAGCGATCCCTCCTCCGAGTACTCGATCGTCGAGGAAACAAGCCGACTCGGGCGCAAGATTCGTATCATAGTTATCGGCTGCGGCGCAAGTGCAATCAACTTCGCCCATGAAGTCGACACCAGCTCTCTAGACCTCGAACTCTTCTGCTACGACAAAAACCCCTCGATCGGTGGCACCTGGTATGAGAACAAGTACCCAGGATGTGGTTGTGATATCCCCTCGATCAACTATCAGTTCTCGTGGGCACCGTCGCCGCATTGGTCGTCTTTGTATGTTGAAAGGAATCTATGCTCAGGAACAATCGGGCAGAGTACTGATGTGTTGGTAGCTACTCGAGCGCCTCGGAGATCTTACACTATTTCAAGTCGGTTGCGCAGGACTATGGACTTATGAAGTACATGAACCTAAACTCGAAAGTCGTCGATGCGCGATGGGTTGAAGAAGAGCGACAGTGGCACATTCAAGTGCAAAAGACGAACTCGGATACGGTCTTCACGGACAAGGCTGATATTCTGATCAACGCCAGTGGTGTTCTCAAGTATGCGCCCAAAACCACCCCTTTAAAATCCGATGCTAACGTGATTTACTTACAGCAAATGGAAATGGCCCGCCATTCCCAACCGTGAGGCCTTCCAGGGCCCGATGCTGCACAGCGCAAACTGGGATGACAGCATCCAGCTCGAGGGCAAGCGCGTCGGAGTCATCGGTTCCGGATCGTCGGCTGTGCAGATCGTCCCCAATATCCAGCCGCTCGTTTCATCGCTCAAGTGCTTTATTCGGAGTCAGTCTTGGGTCACGGCGAGCTTCGGGCAGCGGTTTGCTGGCAAAGGAGGGACGAACTTCAATTGTAAGCTGTGGTTTTGTCGCTTTGTGAATGAAGTTGTGTCTAACTCACTGGATGCTCAGACAATGAAAAGCAAAAGGAGATCCTCCGGTCAGACCCGGCGAAATATCTGGCATACCGCAAGAAAATCGAATCAGAGCTGAACTCGCGGTTCCGATTTATCCTGAATGGCTCACAGGAGCAGGCAGAGGCCAGAGCTGTAAGTGGGCGACACATCTATCACCCGGACCATAACAAAACTAACCAGTATATGTTTCTCAGGCCGCCGAACGCGATATGCGAACTCGCCTCGCTAAGAAGCCCGAGATCGCCGACCTCATCGTGCCAAAGAACTTCGCCGTCGGCTGCCGTCGTCCTACGCCCGGCGCTGGCTACCTCGAAGCCCTATGCGAGGACAACGTGTCTGTGGTCTCGTCGAGCATTGAGGCATTCACGACCAAGGGTATCCGCACAGCCGACGGGGTTGAGCACGAATTCGACGTGATTGTCTGCGCCACAGGTTTTGATGTCAGCTGGAAGCCCTCGTATCCGACTATCGGACGGGAGGGTCGGAGTCTTAGCAAAGAGTGGGCGGATATGCCAAATACGTATCTGTCGATTACTGTGCCGCATTTCCCGAACTACCTCAGTACGTCACCAATTCACCCACACTGACTCAATGTTCAGATCATGGGCATGAATAGAGAAGAAAAGCGCTAACAAAGGTTGCAGTCTTCAACGGCCCCTACGGCCCCTACGGCCATGGTAGCTTCCTCCCGATAACCGAAACCCTCTCTCGCCACTTCATGCAGATGCTCACCAAAATGTCCGAAGAAGGCGTGACAACCTTCGACGTAAAAGAAGCTGCCGTCGCCGACTTCGCCCAGCACCGCCGCCTCTTCCTGCCGCGAACAGCCTGGTCCTCTCCCTGCCGATCGTGGTTCAAGCAAGGGAAAGTCGACGGCGAGATCATGATGTGGCCCGGGTCAAGGATCCATTTCTTTGAGACTATGAAGGCGGTGCGGTGGGAGGACTACGATCTCACGTATACCACGGCGAATCGCTTCGGTTATCTGGGGAATGGGTTTGCGGCGAGGGAGAGTGATGGTAGGGATTTGACGTGGTATCTCGGGCTTATGGGGGATGAGGATGTGCAGCCGGTGTTGGCGGATGAGGATTTTGCGGATTTTATGGTACAGTGATCTGCTTTACTTCCAGCTGTAGTCTATTTAGTTTAGGTCTATGCAATGCTACTGAGATTGGAATGCACTTTGATCCCAGTCTTCATACTAGTAGGGTTGGCATGGCACAGTACTCCGAAAGCTTGGGTCATAAGAGCATAAAGTATGAATACCTAGTTCCATATCTTGCCAGTAAACCTCTAAGACGCGAATAATCCTCGAACAATTACACAGATGGGGATTCACTAAACATGGTATATGCTCAAGGAGCTGGCCAGCATCTCCGCTAGAATATATGTTTACTGGTGGTCAGACCATCTCACGAGTAGTACCGGTCAGCATATCTACATTTAAACTGAATTCCAAAGGAACCCAAACCGGGCTTGGAATGGTGATTTGACTTGACCAACCGGGTGCCATGACACTTTTATCGTCTCCCCTGTGGCGATCATTTTGTGGTACGGAGGGGGAGTGGGGATGTCGCCACGTGACTGAGATAGATCTCCAACTTGTCGCGTGTTATTCCTCTTCGGGACTCGACATCCGCAATCCTACGTTTTTCAGAGTCGCAAGCACCGCACTGCCATGGCTGATACGACAGAACTGGACTCTTACCGTCCTTTCTCCTGCACCGAATGCTCAAAGTCATTCACGCGGAGTGTGAGTTTGGCCCTGCAGACATCTTCTCCGTCTACTTGCTGATCTCCCAAGGAAAACCTCCAAAGGCACAAGCGAGCGAGTAGGTCTTAGCTCATGCAGCTCGGCAACTGCGTCCGGGTCTTTGATTAACTTGCTCTAGGACATAACGGAAACTCTCGCAAGCCGTTCGAATGTGCCGGATGCCATGCTCGCTTCTCACGGAGGTTAGTCTCCACCCTCGGGTGATAACCCAATGCATGCCCCGCGGAGTTTTTGAAGGCCTACAAGTTGTCCTTCCGGTCTGGATTTATCCGGGCGCTGTACTGTACTAAGCCTTGCCTTAGTGACGTTTTCAAACGACACAGCGATCGCTGTCGACAGCTTGCATCCCAGAGATACCAACCGGACTCGGATGGCAGCCCTCCTGTGATGGCCGACCTTGCCCCGCAGTTACCGACTAGCACGCTCGTGGTGTCAGAAACCCCCTGGCCAACGGAGCATATTAGCCTCACCAACGAGAGTCCGCAGGCTTATTCCGGTTCGCCGTCTTCAATGTGTGTTGTCTTCCTTCCCTTCGCTCCTTTGGGCCGCTATTGCGGACACTGATGCTCTCTGGCGAACAGAGTCAACGGAGAGAGTACTGCATTATATGTCAAGGGCTACTTTGAGACCTTTCACGCTTCTCTCCCTCTTTTGCATCGACCTACATTTACTACGTCGTCAGCTCCCGAATTACTGGTGAATATCGTAGCGGTGATTGGCAGCTTGTATTCAGCACAGCCATACGATCCTAACGCGATAGGAACAGCCGAACAATGGCGTCGAGATACTTGGAGACGTGGAAATAAAGATATCCAGCGCCTGGTGAGATTCTCGTCACAGCAGCTATCGAGCCCCCGCTAATTGGTCTTTAGGTTGCTGCCGATTACAGTGAGATGCGAAAAACCTGGGTTCTGCAAACATGCCTGCTCCATGTCATTTATGGGGCTTATTTGAGCGAGACGCCAGACTTTGAGGAATCGAAGAAAATGCTCCGCATTGTCGTTGATGTTAGAATGCCCTTTTGATTCTTAGTTCTACCAACCTTGACTAGTTACTAACGATGTGTATAGGCCGCGCGTGATCTCGGACTGCTCCGGCAAGGGATCGCCATGCCAGATTCGCTCTCCTGGGCGTCCCAAACTGACGGCATGATGGACGGTGCGAAAACGCCATATACGCGATGGATGTCATACATCAGCGTCGAGTCATTGAAGGTGGCATTGTACACGCTTATATTCCTGGACTCTCAAATATTTTCCCCGGCCAACATCCGTCCTCTGATCTCACCCATGGAATTCGGGTGGGAGCTTCCCTTTCCTGGCGACCTGTGGGAGTCCAAGAATCCCCAAATCTGGACTCAAAGAGTGACCGAGCACTTCGGCATGGCTCCAGAAAATTACCTATGCGGTCCTCGTGGTATCGCAACCGCTTCGCTCTCGATAGCCACACAACAGCTCATGTCCGAGTCGCCAAGTCCTGAACTCCTCGCCGCCCTCGCTGCGTCGCCGTTCACGACGCTGTGCATTCTCATCAACATCAATATACTCGTTAGGGACTTTACGCGATGCTACTATCAGCTCCCACCAAGTGCCTCGGATCCGTCGGCGTTTCACATTCTCACCCAAGCGCAAAACAAGCAAATATACAGCGCGATGCGGGTCATATCCAGGATCGTCAAGGATCAAGCCTATACACCGGAAAGTCCTCAATTTCTACTGTGGAGGTCCGTCGAAATCCTGCATTGCTCGGCGAAGATTAGCCTTTGCAGGCCCGACCACCTTCTCATAGGAGGCATCGTCGACAACAGTGTGATCGCTGGACTGGCAACTTCGACACACCTTACACTAGGCAACTACGTCTCGGTCAGACGATCAGCACCCCTACTACCCCCTCACCTATGGGGTGATGAAGGTATCCTCGCCGTCCTCAATGATCTCGCGAGCGCACTAACGCGTATCGCCGGCGAGGAAGGCGAAAATGCCTTTCGAGACTCACCTTGGGTGACGGCAGCTAGCTACGGGATTCTGCTGTGCATTTGGGCAGCGTTACGGCGAGCCGGGAAGGACATTCAGAACCACCTCGACACCTTTAACGAGCTCCCTCGCACCTCCGAATCATGCATGTTGATCTTCAACACGCTAATGGAGTCGGTCTTTTTGTGCTTAAAGGGCGAGGGAAATGAAATCGGCGGGCGTGACCACCGCATTTGGTCTATGGACCGCGACAGTTTTGTCAGCTTGCTCGACCAAGGCGAAATACTGTTTGTCTCCCTTCTGCAGCGCGCATGTAGAGATCGTTATCTCTGGAATATCGGCTCTTCGATGGCGACCGTTGTGGATGAAGTTCTAGCAAGTGGACAGCCGACTACAGCGTTAGCTTGAGGATACGTTGCAGTACGCTTTTCCATGGTCCCGATGTGCTCCAAATTCTCCGCACTTGGCCAAATATTTGTGGACGCAATTACCTACGCGATAAGAAGGTGGAGCTCCACACGTCTTATTCCGGACTTGCATGGAGTCCCACAATTGGGATCCATTACTCGCTATATTAATTACCGCTAACATACTGAAGGCATTGACGGATACAGGCGGCTCAGATTATCGCATGACATTTGTTTTTGACTTTGACAACACTGGCGAAATGACTCAACAAATCGGATGGGTAAGTCTCCATTTCTTTCCATCTCGAGTCAATGCTAATCTAGCCCAAAGTTTGGCCTCGGCTCAATGGGCCTGGGCATGGCCTTGAACCTGCAGAAGCACCTTCAAGCTCAGGGGGGACCACCTCTCCGCTACAGCAACCGCAGCGTAGCAAAGGGAGAGCCTCTAGAAAATGCAGGAGCTAGTCCCGAGAAGGACTTTGAGTCCCTCGTGCAGGGGTGCGATATCATTTTCACCATGGTTCGTACATACCATCAGTACATTGCTTTCATCAGATACTGACCGCCGCAGATTTCAAATGACGAGGTTCTTAATACCCTACTCTCAAAAGCCCTAAGCAGTGGGACCTCTCTGGAGGGTAAAATATTCATCGACACCTCCACCATCCACCCAGACACCTCCGCATGCGCTGCAGAACGCCTCGCCGAGAAAGGCGCGACGTTCATTGCCTCTCCCGTCTTCGGCGCCAGCCCCGTCGCAGCAGCAGGGAAGCTGATCTTCGCCATGGCTGGGCCGGCCCCAGCACTCGAAACAGTCAGGCCCTTCATTCTCAACGTCATGGGCCGCAGCATCATAAATATGGGCGAAGACGTGCGGAAATCCAGCCTCCTCAAGATTTGCGGGTGCGCACCTCCATCTTAATTTTCCTTCACACTACCTACTAACCTACTAAAACCTAGAAACATCCTCGTAATAAGCTTCATGGAAGTCCTCTCAGAAGCACACGTCTTTGCCGAGAAAACATCACTGGGCGGAGCCCAACTCGAAGAATTCGTCGGCAACATGTTCGGCCCCGTCCTCGAGAGCTACTCAGCGCGCATCACGAGTGGATCGTACGCGCCGCCGTTGGACCAGGGGCCCGGATTCGCGGCAGCCCTGGCGTGCAAGGATATGAGGCATGCGCTTAGTATCGCGAAGGCGAGTGGGACGACCTTGCCGACTACGGAGGTTGCGTATGAGAGGTTGAGTAGGGCGAGGGAGTTTGCAGGCGAGTGTTTGGATAGTGCGGCGATGTATGGGACGGCGAGGCAGGAGGCGGGGTTGGAGTTTTGGAATGAGAACAGCAGGAAGGGGAATGAGTAGTTGCCCTATACATATAATTCATTAGTTTCATCACTGACTATTGTCTTCGCCTTTTTGACCTTGTTTTCCGACTTCCTGATGTTGCGCAGAGTCTTCCAGTTGGCCAAAAAAAAAAGGGATTGTAACCCTACATGAGACGGGTGCAGAAGCCCTCAATTCAAGGTACGTCGATTTCAGGTCAGCCCTAGGTCATCATATAGCGAGGGAGTAAGATCGCTGTCCTACACAAATTCGCTATCACAGCAAGTGACCGTGATGTCCATTTTTGGAGAAGGTGAAGCACGGCTGCTCCAAATTTAAGCTCTACTATTTGAAGTTTGCAATGCAGAAGCATCCATTCATCCCAATGCAAACGTCAAGTCTCCATCTATATCATTCAATACCTACACAACTGCCCACCCCTCCACAACATCCGCCAAAGTGTCTTCATCTCCAACATTGCCTGGAAAAACAATAAGCGGCAACTTGGTCCACTTGCCCCCCTCCCTTCCCCCCTCAGACAACCACTTCACATCCTCCTCCCTCTCCGCCCACCAAACTGGTACCCCTGGCACCGCCTGTCCCAGTACTCTCCCGCGCTTGATACACACCCCGGCCGTCGCGGCGTCCGAGGAGGTCACGCCGCCTTTTGCCAGCAGATACCGGGGGCGGATCGTTAGGTTGCGCAGGATGTATACGAGGGATTGCGCGACGAGCGTGTTGATTTCGAGGTTTGTCAGTTTTCTCGTAGAGAAGGAAGTGGTGTCGACTGTCATCAGTTCGCGACTCGTCATGACCAGGACGTCTTTGCCGTCTTGCAGAGTATTTGAAGCTCGCTCGATGATTGCGCGTAGTGCAGTTGAACTCTGCAACGTCGTCGCGATATCAGGTTGAGTTGCCGCTTCTGCGAGTAGTCCTGGCACGTCGACTGTAAGAACTTCCAGTGCGGATCCGCGACGGCAGACAAGTGTCTCGAGCTGTCGAGAGGATTTGGGAACGTATGACCCTGCGACGATAAGTCCACCCGCCTGCGTAGCGCCGCTTGACGCAGTGAGCCGGAGTAGGTTAGGCTTGATAGCATCCTTGCGTGGAATCCCGAGGCGGCTGGAGACGAATGAGGCTCCTGTTCTGTAGCCGAAGCGGAGGTTGTGTTTCTTCTGCACTATAGGCTTGTTAGATTCGACAGACCGAGGGCCTAGGGCAGAACAGCTGTGGGAAACATACCGTCAAGCAGTGCCAGACAGAATAGCAGCATATCCTCGTCCCTGGCCGCATTCATAACCACTATGCCCCCTTTGGGCACTGACAGGAGCTTGGCGGACACCGCCTCTATCCCACCCAGCCTGATATCCTCCAAGCTCACAGAAACAACATCTTCTCTCTGAAACCTCCCACAGGCCTTCTCAAGTACATACTCCCTCAGATTCGAAGAACCATATCCAAACGACCTGTCCTTCGCAAAAGCGGTCTCAGCCGCCGGGACGAGGGTGTCGCCTTCTGCGACATAGTGCACATCCCCAATCGTAAACCTCCCACCAGGCTCAAAGAAGGGCGCGAAGATCCACGCATCTGGTGACCCGACTGTCTCGATGTGAGACTCGAGTTCCTCTAGGAAATGCCCGCGAAGCGTAGAGTCGCTGCGCAGTACTACTTCAAACTTTTGGTTCGTGATTGACGCTGCCTTGGACACGTTGGTTAGGATCTCCGAGACGAGAGAGCGCGCTTCGGGTGGTGGTAGGGCCCGACTATTCGTAAGAATAAAGAATCCTTTCGACTCCGACTCGAATTCCGTCACGAGGAGGTCGACGTCCCACATTGTTAGCACGTTGATCTCGTGGCATGTCTGTGTACCTGTCGGGTCGTCGTCTAGGATCACTAGCTTTGTGTTTGTCTCGCGGAGGCTGGATTGGATTTTCTCGAGGAGGCTCTCTGTGCTATGTGTGATGGGAGGGAGGGATGCTAGTGTGGAGGATTTGGGGAGGGTAGAGTATTTTGTTGGTTCCAATTTCTTGCTGTTGCTCTTTGGTGAGGATGAGGGCTGCTGCGCCCATAATTTGGCGAGTGCGGCGTCTCCTTCGTCGCCCAGGCCCTGGACACCAGCGAGATCGTACAGGGTAATTGCTGTTGCGGCGAGGTGGAGAGGGTAGCGGAGGCGTTTGGCTATTAGGACGATTTCTTTCTGTATCATAAATGTCAGCATTAGCTATACCAGACCTCGGAACCGTGACCTACAAGCTTCTCCCTTGTCTCTGTAATGGTAGGCCCCGAGCTGAAATCACCCGCTATGACTAGCGGTGCAACGGCTCTAAACGCCTCGCTCGCACCAGCAGCATTGGAAATAATCGACACGAGTTCATGAGCTCTTAATCCAAGACTGTCACCCAGAGCCAGGGCCTCGATTGCTGCAACGGTATGGACAATCTCGAGCATACTCTTGACATGTTCAAACATTTTTGAGTCATTGAAACTTCTCGCCGTCTGCGTCGAGGTAGACACATGCGAGGGACTGTTTGGAGTGAAGACCCTCACAACACCCGAGTCGTCTTCGCGGTCATACCCCATCTGCGCACCGAGGAGATACAGCTGCTCAGCGGAGGAAGCAAGCCAGAGAGGGATATTCTGGTTCAGGCCCTCTGTCGTGACGATTCCCTTGAACACAAACTCTGTCAGAACAGCCCCTCACTCACGGAAAGGAAATAAGGTGAATGTTTGAGCAGCCTACCATATCCTTAACAAAAATGCCCAACGCAGAATGCGGCGTCCAGTCATCAGCGAGCATATGCGGGACGCGATCCTCAAACATCCAGCTCGTCGCTTTACTCCCCAACACTTCATCCTGGAATACCCGCGTATTCAATCCCAGACTCGCAACGAGACCCATTGCTTCTGCTGCGGCAGCGATATGCACGCCCGCGAGGTGCTGGTTCACGAGTTTCACTTTGTTCGCACTCCCGAGGCCGCCGGCGATTACGTACCAAGTTTCGGACATTGAGTCGAGGATGGGTTCGGATGCTTTTAGGGCTTCAGAGGCGCCCGAGCAGAGGATTGTAAGTGTGCCATTTGCAGCGCGCACCGTGCCCCCTGAGACAGGACAATCGACAACCCGCACATCCGGTCTCGCAAAGTCCACCCGAAACCGTTCCTCCACTGTCCTAGGAAAGGCAGGCGGAACCGTCGAGCACAGAATCACAGTCGCATCCTTCTGTAATCCGTACACGGCACCTGTAGAATCCGCAAATAGGACTTGATCCGTCTGCGCTGCGTTGGCGACCATGCAGATGAGGAATGAGGCGTCGACCGCGCAATCTCGTGGACTCGAGGCAGCCATTCCGCCCCTGGCTTTTAGGGCCTCCAGGGAGTTGGGGTTCACGTCGAAGCCGCTGACGGTGTACCCGGTCTCGAGCAGGTGCAGGGCCATTCCCAGGCCCATGGCGCCGAGGCCAATGAAGGCGACTTTTTGTTTCTGGGTCATTTTTGGCGGCTTGTGAGGTTGTGATTTAGTAGCTCTTGTTGTTTGGCTGGTTATACTATAAGTAGGGCTATACTTATCCTCGACATGCCCGGGTACAAAGCCGATGTGGCCGACTTCGCTGGAATGTCCGCGGATAAAGCGCAGCCCTAAGATCGGAGTGAACTCCAGGTCCACTTTGATCCACCTCCACCTCCACTATCTACCCTGCCTTGTGAGGGTCATCACTATAGTCTTGTCGTGAATATGGGGCAGGGGTATGAAATTACTGCTTAGCAGACACGAAGCTCTAGTTTGAGTGTGGACAAATTGAAAGCGTGCACTGAGCGCTACGACTGCTTGCCTTGTTAACATGCTGACTGTTCTTGTGGTCGGGATTTATTGACATGAGGGACGTTGTTTACTGTATTTCTTGAATATGATATGACTATATGCATTTTCAGCTATCTACAATGTATATCAAACTACTCTTTCTTCCGGAAATCCCTGACAGTTTTATCAATGCACTCTGCTACATACCGCACATTCCCCGGATTCAAGCCGGCAGTTGACACCCTCGAGCTATCAGCCATGTAGATATGATACTTTTCTACATGCCATTGTTATTAGTTCTTGAACCGCTTCTTACGAAAGCGTGGTGACAGATATTTCTTACCGCGTAAATGCAACACCTCGTTCCAGCTCAACCCAAGGATACAGAACATGCCCTTCTGCTCCGTGATGCGCTTCCATTCCCCTGGCGTACCTGTTACACCAACGAATTAGCCAACCCAGCACCCTTCATATAATGTTGCAAGAAAAGACAAGAGATCAGCAAATAATGAAAAGTACGTACCCAACTCCACCAACCCCTCATACAACGCCCACCGCATCCCCTTAATCCTCCCACTCATAGTCTGCAAATTCCCCGCCCACTCCTCCCTCAGTCCTTGATCCCCTAAAACTTCCGCAACAACCCTCGCTCCAAACCCCGGCGGATTCGAAATCTCCACGCGGATCAACTGAGCCAGTGTCGATTCAACCGCTGTGGCCGCTGTAGCTGAGGCCGTGACGAATGCGCAGAGACCAATGCGTTCACCATACAACCCCATACTCTTCGCGAAGGATAAACACACCGCAGCTTCGAGATTTAGCTCCTTGGTGAAGTGCCGGAGGGCCCAGGCGTCCGTATCAAAGTCGCCGGATGTCATGCCGAGGTACGCGGCGTCGAATATGGGGAATAATTCCCGTTCCTGAACGATTTTGCCAATGGCTTTCCACTGCTCGACTGTCGGATCCCAGCCGCTGGGGTTATGCGCGCTGGCGTGAAACACAAAAATTGAGTGCGCGGGAGCTTGAGATAGGGTTTCCGTGAGGGACTCCATGTCTACCCCACTGTTGTCAGATGTTGTATAGTTAAACTCACGCACGGGGAATCCGATACTCTCAAAGACTTGTCGGTGGTTTGACCAGCTGGGCTTTGTGATGTATACTGTAGGGATATCCCCTCCGGCGGTTTGGGCTGCTCTGTAGAGCATTGTTCCGGCTGTGTGCAGCGCTCCTGTTCCCGAGAGAGCCTGGCAGGATGCGACCTGTCGTTATATGATCAGATCAAGCCCTAGAAATTACCCCAATTCCACCCCAGATCTGGAAAAGGCAATCAAAGATGAACAACATACCCTCCCCTCCTCAATCACTTCCGCCCCGTTCCCCAACAGCAACTCCACTGCCCTTGCCCTAAACTCTGCAAGACCGAGGATAGGCAAGTACTCATGGTTCGCACCACGGATCTTCTCTTTCGCCGCCGCGACAGCGGGGAGAATCCAGGGTTGCCCGTTCTCGTCTTTGTATGTGCCCTGCCCAAGGTTGACTTTTTGAGGCGAGGGGTCCGCGTTGTAGAGTTTTGTTAGTTCGAAGATTGCGTCGGGGGGAACATAGGGGACTTTGGAGAATAGAGACGGCATCGTGATTTTGGGACTTGCGTGGTTGACTGTAGTATGGTTTGTTGGTCAAGTAGGGCTCTATTTTGGTGGTCGCGTGAGTGATGTTTTGGATTTGGAGACTTTATGGGTTTGTATACATGTGGAGCTCCACTGGTGGGGGTTGAGCTCCAACTCCAACAGTCGACCCGGGTAACGCTATATAGAAACCCATGGACTATAATATCGCTTGAAAATTGGTCTGTTTCTGCTATCTTGCAAAATCCGCCTTTCACCTCCACTCGCGAACCCGGCCCTTCACTTCACATACCATCCACCAACCAAGATGACAACCCCCATCCCAATCCCCCGCAAGGGCATCTACACCCCGCTGGTAACCTTCTTCAACCCCGACGAATCCATCGACCTCCCCAGCACCCTCACACACGCAACACGGATGGCCTCGGGGGGTGTAACAGGCCTCGTCCTGCAGGGCAGCAACGGCGAAGCGCCGCACCTCGACCACGCCGAACGGCGAACCCTCGTCCGCGCAATCCGCGATCACCTCGACGGGCTAAACTACACAGATATCCAGTTGATCGTGGGGTGCGGCGCACCGAGTGTGCGTGAAACACTGGTGCATATCGCCGAGGCGAAGGAGTCCGGCGCGGATTTTGCACTGGTCCTGCCGCCGAGTTATTGGGCTGCTGCGATGAATCCGGCTGTTGTTGAGGGGTTTTTACATGATGTTCGTCGCTTCCCCACCTACTTAAAAAAAAAACTACCTCTCAATTCTGAATTTGTAGTGAGTATATACTGATGCCAGTGCAGGTCGCAACATCCTCCCCCCTCCCAGTTCTAATCTACAATTTCCCCGGCGTGACATCCGGCATCGACATCAGCAGCGACAGCATAATCCGTCTCGCAAACTCAACACCCAACATCGTCGGCTGCAAGCTCACCTGCGGCAACGTCGGCAAACTACAACGGATTACCTCGACGCTATCCCCCCTCGGCGGCAACTCCGGGGGCAGGGCAGGAGGCTTCGCAGCCTTTGGCGGCAAATCCGACTTCTTCCTCCCGGCGCTCGTCGCGGGCTCACATGGGATAATCGCCGCTCTCGCGAACATCGCGCCGAGACTGCATGTTCGACTACTCAGGCTGTATGAGGAGGGGGACCTCAAGGGTGCGCAGGGTATTCAGGCGAAGCTGAGTGATGCGGATTGGGCGCTGGGCAAGGCTGGTGTTGTCGGGGTCAAGGCGGTTATTGAGCGGTTCTTTGGGTATGGCAGTGGTCGGGGGAGACGGCCGTTGGGGGTTGTTGAGGCGGAGGCGATTGGTGAGGATATCCTCCAGATTATTGGCGAGGTTGTGCGGCTGGAGGAGGAGTTGTAGAGTTGGTTTCCTGGAGCGCGATGTCGGGGTCACGTGGCTGTGCCCAAGGTAGTGTTTGAGTTAGGGTTATGTCTAACCCTTCGAAAATCGTTGCTGCACGTCGGCCAGATGTTTTCATTGCAGGAACCGGTGTCGCCCGAGCTCGAAGAACTACCAGTGATTGACAGAGGATGCTTGCGAGTCTTACTAGTATTTTTGACAACCACGGTTCCATGATGGATCCCGCCGCCGGGTTCGGCTGTGACAGTAATGACAGGGAGCTTGGGATTCCTGCGTGGCAACTCCATCGGCTCACTTTTCGATGAAAACATTGCGCACCTTCTTGGTGCAGTTGGACGAGGCGGGTTTGGAGATAGTATACATTGCTTTGGAGTGTGAATGATCAACGCAATTTACCCTCCCCGTTCTGGCAGAGACTTTAAGGGTTCGAGTATCTCTTTCCTGTAAACAAAAACATATCCCTCCGCTGGAATACGCAAACTCCTCCATGAGCCATGGTAATTCCAAGTTGGGAGAACCAGGTGAGGTTCGTCCCTCCCGTCCCAATACTGGCCATTACAGCTGCACAAGGAACTATCGTCAACTGCAGTCTCCAATCAATTCAGTTGCTCCAGTCTTGTATATACTACTGCAACAACATATGATGTAAACCAGACGAAACAACAACAGAACTGAGCATTGCGGCGGCAGGCACACCTCAACACAATATCCACCTGGTAACGCTAGTATAGTATATACGCCTCAAGCTTCGGGGTAAAAAAAGCAGGCAAGGCTCGACCGCGGCTCGGTTGCACCTTGCAAAGCGCAAAGCTTCAAACGGGCAGATAACCCTCCAATAGGGCAATGCACATAAATTTGAACCCCATCTTCTCCTGACTCGTGCCCTTAGCCAGCGAATGAGACAGCGCAGACATTTCATACAACCTCGTATTAGCCTTGGCAAGACCCGCGGCCACAACTTAAATTGCCCAATTCCCCGTTCAAACCCCAAATTTTCCTCACGAGACTAAACACTTGTTATTAAACGCGCCGCGCAAAATGCACTGGCCAACTCTCTTGGCCCTGGCTGCCCTATGCCAACCGGGCCTCGCCTATATAGGCGGCTACACCGAAGGCGCCGCAGAACGGCCGACGAACGTCACCGGCCTGCATTACCAGTACTACAGCTCAATTGGATCGTAAGTTTGTCGTTAATAAGCTCTGCCCCAACCAAATCAAAATATACGAAATATACTCACATATATACCTAGGTACTACAACGGCACGCTGACGATCCGAATCCACCCCGTGTACAACCCGCCGCCACGGTACCAGGATTTCGCCGACCACTATGTCTGCGAGGAGTTCGAAAACAAGACCTTCGACGTCGAGATGAATGCCATGGCAGGCTTCAAAATGCAGCCCCCAAAATCGGCGCCGCATGTGAATCCTTTTATTCTCGATATCGAGGTCTGGCCGAAGCCGTATGCGCTCAGGTTACCGCGCACGGACAACTATACGAGCGACGAGGCGTTTGCGATTCTTTCTGAGTCGGGGTATGTTGCATTTTTTTTTTTTTTAAAAAAAAAATCAATTTGATGGTCTATTCGTTCTTGAAGCGTGAGAAGACTCCGGGTACATGGATGCTAACGCAAAGACAAACGGGGTGTAGTCTCGATTCCGGCCCGCGCTGGCGCCTCAACATGTCCACACCACGAAACACAACCTCTAGTGGTAGTTCTACAACAACCACGAGTACCGGCTACCGCTTCACCGGCAAAGCCAACACCAACGACACGCTGTGGGACCAGACTTTCGTCTTCAACGTCACCGACACCTGCACGCCGCTGTCGTCGCTCGACGGGATGCTCTACACCGGTGACTTCCTGCGACCGGACGATATGGATAGCGAGCTCGTCTACGACTGGGTGACGAGGGAGCTAAGGTCGCTCCCGGCGCTGTCGGGGTCGTTTGATGGGGAGACTGCGTGGGTTCAGCTGTCCGGGGCGTTTTCGGCGCATCGTCGTGGCGGAAGCGAGATTGTGGGACGGGCCGAGCTGGTGTTTTCGGGGCAGATCGATGCGGAGAGGTCGGATGGGTTGCTGCTGGGGAGGGAGGTGCCCGAGTGGAATGCGACCCTGGGGTTTGGCGATAGGGACGGCGTGGCTGGCCTGCAAGGGAGCGGCGGTTCTAGAGTGGGGTGGAGTACCGGTGCATTGGGGCTGGTTGGGTTGGTGGGTGGATTGGTGGTTATGTGAAGCCATATGTATTCTACTCTAATAATCACGCACATGTATCAGGCAACATGCTCAACCTCGACCAGACTCGATGCCTTGGCCTTTTGGCCCTCCCCTTGGAACCGCATCCCCAACACCTCGGGCCCATCAAAAACAACCGCAATCTCCTCGAGCGTCCGCCCTTTCGTCTCCGGAAACAAAAAGTAAATGATCCCCAAATCAAGCACAAGACAGCCCAAATAAACAAAATAAAACTTCCAAGAAATAGCATCAAACGCAATCGGATTCACATACTGGTTAAAGAACCCCGCCGCAAACATGACCGTCAGCGAAAGCGAGAACCCCTTTGCGCGGAGGTGGTAGGGTAATATCTCGACCGGGTACGCGATTGACAGCGGCGTGTATGCGAGTGCATACGAGCCGAAGAAGAGGAAGAGCATTGCGACGGAGGCGATCCCCGCTGCTTTGATTTGCATTTCGGCGAACACGCCGGAGAGCGCTGTTACTGTTGCGAAGAAGATAAGCATGAGGAATGTGCTGAGGAGCCACAGGGTTCGGCGGCCGTGGGATTCGGTTAAGAAGGCGCCGGCCAGCGCCGCGAGCCCATTCCAGGCTTGGAGGGCGAGGTTTATACCCGCTTGTTGGCTGGGAGAGGTAATGCCGACGGAACGCAGGATTGGGGCGAGGTAGTAGGAAACGATTCCTAGAGAGCGATGAAGATGGTTAGCGATTGTCTTGGAGTTGGACGTTGACGTTGGCCAGGGAGGCTGGAGGCATACCGTTTCCAGCCCACTGAATCATGAATCCCACCAAGACACAGATCAGCAGGCGATGTAGCGCACCGCGCGTAGCGAAGAACGCACTCCACCCACTCTGCTCTGCAACCGCATCCTCGTGCTCAATGGCTTCGCAAATTTCCTGGTACTCGTACAACACGAGGTCGTCAGTAGTATCGCCATTTGCGTGATACCGAGCCAGTATCTGCAGTGCTTCCTCCCTGCGTCCCTTCGAGACAAGCCACCGCGGACTCTCAGGGACAACCAGCAACCCCAGCAATTGCAGAGCCGGGAAGAAAGCCTGCATCAAGCACGGAAAACGCCAGGACCACGAGCTGCCCAGGTACAGCGTCCCCAGGGTAATGACCGCGGAGAGAACCGCCCCGCAGAACCAGGTGCACTGGAAGATCGCCGTGACCGTGCCTCGCTGCCGCGGGTGCGCAATCTCCGTGGTTAACGGGGGCGCGGCCGTCTGTGCAAAGCCCAGCCCGACGCCCATCATGAGCCGCGTGCCGAAAAAGGCCCAGGGGCCGGATGTCGCGGCTTGGATGATCGAGGCGCACACCATTACTGCAGATCCCAGCGCGACGCACTTTTTTCGTCCGAAGGCGTCGGCAAAGTACGAGGCTGGGATGAAGCTGGGTGTCCCGCCGAGGGATACGCCGGCTATAATGAGGCCTTCGATGCTGGAGTTGATGTCGCCGAGATCCTGCAGAACTGCGGTGGATTAGTATGACTTTCCTTTGTTCAAGGGGGACACAGTAGACGTACATCGTGGCAGCGCCAGTAGGCCGTTCATCAAGCTCCCATCGTACCCATTCGCGGCAGCTGAGGTGAACATGAGTGCAACGCCCAGATTCAAACGACGTAGACCGGCATCTTTTATCCATTGAGCATGGGTATTGTTCGGGATCGAGGCGTAGGCGTCTCCGCCGGACGTGCTCACAACAGCATTGGCTCCCATGGTGTCAAAACAGGTAGCAAATATCAGAGAGAGAAACAACAGTGCATGCACAATCAATTGCGAGTGACGCAGACAGTATGAGGCATTGCATGTACCCCATGGGCACTTTATATACACGCAGCTTCGGTGGTCCAAACGCTGGGGTAAAAGGAAGCCGAAAGATTCGGAGCGTGGCCCGATCTTCTGGGAACAGAGGTTTTAGCCAATAGAATGACCCAGCTCAACTTCCTGGGACACTTTAGGTCGAACCAACAGACTGTCTCAATGTGGGGAAATCCTCGGGCAGTTTCTCGGGAAGATTTTCGGTAAGATTAGGTCTCCGCATAGAACTCTATGGAGATGCAGAGTGGGGTCCAATCGAGTCCGAAGTAGCTCCGCGTGGTCAAAGAGTCGTTGTAGGGCGATACCCAATCAGATTGCCAACGGCTTTTTTGCGGCGAAATGCTCGGAGAGACTTTCGGGCGTTTACATGATGCGACCCCCATAGGAACAGGTTATAAAGCGCCACCCCGTGTATGCTAGCCCAAATCCAACTCTTCCTCTCAACTAATCAACCCCAACATGACAACCACAACAACCGAAATCGCATCCATCCCCAAACCAACCCCACAGAGCGGTCGAGCCTGGTGGAAGGAAGCCTCCGTCTACCAAATCTACCCCGCCTCATTCAAGGACTCCAATGGCGATGGAATCGGCGATATTCCTGGGATAATCTCCAAACTCGACTACCTCAAAGAATTAGGTGTTGATATCGTATGGCTGTCTCCGATCCTGCAGTCCCCGCAGGTGGATATGGGATATGACATCTCGGATTACTATGCCATCCATCCGCCATATGGGACTATGGATGATGTCGATAGGTTGATTGAGGGGTTGCATGCGCGGGGTATGAAGTATGTTATGGATCTTGTTGTAAATCATACATCGGATCAGGTATGGCTTTTGATCCTGTCGTGGTGGTGTGAAGGTGGATTGTGGTTCTGACTGGAGGTACAGCATGAATGGTTCAAGCAGTCGCGGTCTTCAAAGACGAACCCATACCGCGATTGGTATATCTGGAGGAAGCCACGATACACAGCCGACGGTGTGCGCCAGCCGCCGAATAACTGGGGATCGTACTTTTCAGGTATGTACTATATTGCGGATTGAGATCCAGAACTTCTTGCCTGTCTATATGATTATAGTGAATTCCTACCGTGACTCCCACTCACATTATTAGGCCCCGCATGGACGTACGATGCTGAAACAGACGAATACTACCTGCACCTCTTCGCGCCCGAACAACCCGATCTAAACTGGGAGAACCCCGCAGTCCGCGCCGCCGTCCACAAAATCATGCGCTACTGGCTCGACAAGGGCGCCAGCGGATTCCGCCTCGATGTAATCAACTTTATCAGCAAAGACCAGCGCTTCCTCGACGTCCCTATAACCGATCCGTCGAAATCCTACTCGGACGGTGCGAAATATTACGCGTGCGGGCCAAGATTACACGAATACCTCCAGGACCTAGGCAAGATCCTGAAAGAGTACGACGCATTCTCCGTGGGCGAGATGCCGTCCGTCTACGACCCCGTCGAGATCCTCAACGCCGTGGGGTTCGAGAGAGGGGAGTTGGGGATGGCGTTCCAGTTTGAGATTATGGATCTGGACCACGGCCCGCGCGGGAAATTCACCCCGGGCCAGTTCAAGCTCGCCGAGTTGAAATCCGTCGTGACAAAGTGGCAGTCGTTCATGTATGAGAACAGCGGGTGGAACGCGCTATACCTCGAGAACCACGACCAGGGGCGGAGTATCTCGCGCTTCGCGTCTGAGAAGCCCGAGTTCCGGGCTCTTTCGGGGAAAATGCTTGCGACGTTCTTGGGGCTGCAGAGCGGGACGCCCTTTATCTACCAGGGGCAGGAGATTGGCGTTGTGAATTTGCCCGAGAGTTGGACGATTGAGGACTACCGGGATCTGGAGGCGATTAATTTCTGGAACGAGCTGACTGCAGCTTTCCCCGGTGATGCCCAGCTCCAACAGCAGACGCTCAAGGAGCTGCGTCTCAAGTCGCGGGATAATGGGCGGTTGCCGATGCAGTGGGGGCCGGGCAAGTACGCCGAGTTCTCGTCTGCGACTGCGGAGCCGTGGATTGGGGTTAACGATGACTATGAGCAGTGGAATGCGTCCTCGCAGGTGTCTGATCCGGGCAGCGTCTTCAGGTACTGGGCGGGGATACTGAAGCTACGCAAGGAGTTGGTCGATATCTTTGTGTACGGGTCGTTTACGCTCGTCGACAAGGATCATGAGGAGTTGTTTGTGTATACCCGAGGGTTCGGTGATGCGACGGCTGTTGTCGTGACCAACTTCTCCGAGAAGGAGGTGAAGTGGGCCGTTCCAGCTGATGTGTCCTCGGTCTTCAGCGACGGAAGGTACTTGGTGGGGAACTATCCAGAGCGCAAACAAACTGGCTTTGGAGGAGACGTCATTACTGTGAAGCCATTTGAGGCTTTCGTGGTACTCAAGGAAGGTGCCAGGCTTCCAAACTAAGACGGTTTCATCGTATAGCATAGCTATTGTTACTATCATATACTTCTCCATTACCCTCCGCCAAATCCTCTTCGTCGTCGATCAACTCTGCAATTGCAGGTAGCTCGGTAACGGGCTCGAGGAGTAAATTCGACTCGACCAATCTCTTGCGAACCCAGTCTAAGCCCTCGCGGTTGCCATTCAATCTCGCGAGATAGCAGCAGAATTCATGAAGGACGTGGCGCGCTTGGACGAACATCTCCGGTGTCAGCGAATGGACGCAAGTCATGACATCGAGCAAGGTATTCGTAATGTCGCACAACTTCGCTTGCTATACTTCCGTCAGCTATTCCGATCCATAACCATGGTATTCCAATAAGTCCCATCTTACCATCCCCGGCCCATGCGCAACCAGCGCATCAAACGAAACGCTCGAAATATCCCTCAGCGCATCCCTTGACACCCGCGCCGGATACGTAAACGACATACTATCGTCGCCGCCCGGTTCACTTGAAAGACTAACATTACTCAGCGAAAGCTGCCAAACCAGCATGCGGAGCCAATGCTGCGTAATCGAGATATCGCTGCGCTGTACCTCGTTCCATTCCAGCGGCCACTGCTCGTACCGCCGGAGCTCGTGCTGGATCCGGACGAGGATCTCCATGCTGTAGTTACTTGAGGTCTCCGAGTTGACGAGCACGCCGTCGACGGATGCGAAGAGGTGCGTTAGGCTGTGGAAGGCTTGGAGGAGTTGTGAGCTGTTCTGGTTGCCGCAGGCTTCCTGCCGCGACAGCGCAATCGATTTGGTCAGGCAGACGGGGGTCCCGTGCTGCATTGCGTGGCCGCGTTCCGTCACGTACAGGAGCCAGAATGTTCGGCGGCGATAGCTTTCTTCTTCCATGTCCAATCCGTGGTACGTCTCCTCTTTATCGAGTCCAAGCAGTTGACAAATCGAGACAGCCTCGCGGAGCAAGAACGACGCGGTCAGCCGCTTCCCCCTCGCTCCGTAGTAGAAGTGCAGGAACAACGGGATCAGAATCGCTTCGATCGTGGAGCTCTCGCGGTACTCGTATTTGAGCCTGTGTCGCTCAGACTCGGTGGCAAAGCGGTCGGCCAGATCGTTTGAGGGCTGGTCGCTTGACTTTAGTTGGAGCTGTGCGCCGGTCCCCGCGCAGACTGCAAAGGCTAATGCACACGTTTCGTAGTCAGTTTCATCCGCCTGTAGGGCGGCGTTGAGTCTCGCGACGTCGATGACGGGCCAGACTGGGTACATCCGGTCTTTGTACGTTTCGAGATACGCGAGGACATCGCTCAGCGTAAAGGCGCGCTTCCACTCCGGCGACGAGGAAGGAAATGAGTCTATTTGCGGGGATGTCGATGGGTCTTGACTGTCAATATTTAAACAAACAGGCACAACCGGTATGTCTTTGCTCAACGTCTCCAACTGCTCATGAACCCGAGCCCTCGTCGACCGACGCGGCCCTTTCGGCCCGGACTTTCTTGGCTGTTTCGCGTAGGAGCATTTGAACCCCGTCCTCGTGCAGTTCGGACAGGGCTGTTGGCCGGTACAGCGGACTTTTCGGAGGGCGCAGGCGTCGCAGGCGCGTGGTCTTGTCATTGATACTGGTATCGGTGTGGATGGGGTTGTAAGAGGGAAGGCATTGGTCCTCGGGAAGATTTTCGGTGAGATTCGACCCCGCATGGACCGTGGCCAGGCTCGCTAGTGCCACGTGGGGGCATCCGAGTTACTCCAACTTGCCCTCGGCCATGTTCCGATAATGGCCTTGCTGAGCACCTCTTGTCATGACTTTCCAGGGGTCAATACTAGGTGAAATTATGACTCGATTACACCCATCTAATGTATTTAGGGCTTAAATGCCCAGGCCATGGTAAAGCTCCTTGAATCTAAGCTCAACCACAAGGTACATCAGTTTCAATGGCTAGTCTAGTTAGGCTGACAAACAGGACGGATCAAGGATTTCACAGGGATGATCCGATCCATGTATATATTGCAGAGGACAGAATACAAGTATACAAGGACAACCCACACAACGGTATTCTCTGCGAACCGTCCGCCCACATCGCACAAGAAATAACTGTAGACACAGGTACACCGCGGGTCGTGTTCTTACTTTTTACTAAGTTCTCGAACGCGGGAGTAAAGTCCACGCGCTGTCCCCAAGATGGTTGGCCAAGTGTTTCAAGCATGACTATATCAACCCGGAGGGTTCACCCATGGTACAAGAGAGCGCTCGAACCATTAGCAGGTCCATATCAAAGAATAATGGCGCTCTCCTAATCGGGTATACAATTAGCAGCCTAGTTAGATAAGCTTCAAAAAGAAGAATTTGATTTGGAATGAATAAAGACTTATTCAACAGGTTCCCGTGCAGATACAATAAACGTAAGAGATGCTTGATGAAGATGAAGAGGTTCCTGACGATTAGGAGGTCTTATGGGGGCACTTCGCTCCTTCCTAACAGCACCCCAATGTTGTTGTTGGTCTATAAGATTCGATTTTCAAAGTCCTTGCAGGAGCAGCCTTCCCGTATATCACTCAACCCAACCGCTCTAACCAGCCCTACTACTCCTCCCTCCCCCTTAACTTCAACCACTCCCCCTCCAACATCCCCAGCGTAATAACATCATGCCACTTCCGAAACTGCCAAACCGCCTCGCGCAGCCTCCCCTCCTCCACAAACCCCAGGGACCGATAAAGCCCCAACGCCCGTTCATTATGGGAAAGCACCTCGAGCGACACGCGATGCAACCCGCCAATCTCAAACGCCCAATCCAGCACCCAGTTGATCGCTTCCCGCCCGTACCCCTGCCCGCGTGCCGACGCGATGAATGAGATCCCAATCAGGGCGTTGCGGTGGTGCGCCGTTAGCGCGCCCATGGGGTTCTTGAGCGAGACGCGGCCGATCGGGGTTGCCTTGCGCCAGTCGTCTTCGGAGCCGGCTTGCTCGGAGGGCAGGCAGACCATTACACCTAGCAGCTGCGACTGCTGTCGGGCAACGAACTCGGCGGCGTTGCGTTGTGTTCTCGGGCGGGGCAGGACCTCGGTGCTTAGGAGGTACATGGCGGAATCGTTGAGGTGGTTGTGGATAAAGGTTTTGTCTTCTTCGTTGTCCTCGATTGCACGGTAGATGAGGCGCTTGGAGCGGAAGGGGTTTGGGGGCGTGGAGGGTGTGGACGATTGTGCGGCCATTGTTGCGCTGTTGGACATTTATGGATATGGTATTTTGAAGAAATGGGCACAAGGAGGTGAAACTACAGGATTTCTATTTCTGGAGGATGGGATCTTATAATATTCGTGGACTAGTAGGGATGACTCACTGAACAGGGTATATACGGGCTTATCCTTCTACGGGGCCAACCAGAATACTTGACGTTACATTGCCGTATACGCTAACATATGTTAGGCAGCCGTAAATAATCATCATTGATCTGAGTTTGCAGAGTCTAAGACTCCGACAAGCTCTCTTCGTTGAAATAAACTCCTGCAAGCCAAGTCCGCAAACACAAAAACATGACATGTTGAGAGCATGCTTCCCAGACACCCAATTGGTGGAGTATTGATGGATATCCCCATCCTAGTGCACCCACATCAACATATCAGAGACTACCAGCGTCTCTCCCTTGAGGACTATGGGCGCTTACTATGAATTCCAGTCGGGAAGCAAGGTTATAGAGAGCAATCGGGCATGCTTTTCAAATTGATGTCGGTGCAGTAAAGTATTTATATTGGCTCCGCTTTTCGATTCCCTCTACTATAACCCCAAGGATAGAAATCATCGCTATAACGTCAAATTTTCTGCAGAAGATTTTGCTTCACGGATTCTGGATATGCATACATTTCCCTACCGAATGGTTAGTTGTCGCGGAAGACACCTTGAAACCCGGATTGCCTACAGATTATCAGCCCCGCGGCAAACTTTGTAGATTTCGTGCGGGAAGTCTTCGCCCAGGGTCTCCAAGATACGAGATGTCTCCAAATCAATAACAATGTGGACTTTGGGATTTGACTGCGGAAAATCACTTGGTGGCTGATAGTGGACAAAGTGACGAGTTGGGTCTAGAGCCGCATCGGAAGGGAACTTTCGAAAGTAAAAGTCGACAAATTCTCGTGGATTTCGGTAGTCCATATCGCTCTCTGACAGACGAAGAATGACCCTTTCTGGTTGGGCTTCTGGCTTGGCTTCTGTCTCGTCTTCTGACTCAACTTTTGACGGGATCTGTGCCTGGTCTTCTGACTGGTTGTCTGGCTGGGTCATCCTGATGTATTGTTCGCCTTTATTATGGCCAAACTGATAAGGTCTTGACGAACGTGAAACGGAGGGGTTCCAGTTTCGTCCCCCCATGCAGCAAGCGAGACCCTGAAAATCAGGTGATAGCCCTGGGTGTTCGCTGGTCCACTGGCCAATGGGTCGGGTGTTTGGTCCTTTTGCAGGAGTCCTCCAGGGGAATAGTAGCTTAGCTACTAGTAGCTACTAGGAAGATATAAGAAAACTTATTTATATATATATTTAGTCTACTTCTTAGTTCTTAATATTTAATATTAATTATTATTATAGAGTAAGCCTTTACTAGACTCTACTTATCTAAACTACTCTATGGCTACTATACACATATACCACTTGGCTATACCTTAAACTATAAAGCCTATTAGTAAACTTCTACTTATTATAATACTATAATAAAGTAGATGATGGTAAATAGACTGCCAAAAACGGCCGCAATTAATGCTATTTTTGGTGGTTGATTTGCTAACCCTTCTCCTACTTAGGCATTCTTGTTGTCACTTGGTACCCCATCGACACAAAGGATCGTCCACATAGAGGGTACGATCACCTCTGCTTAAGCAGAAATGGCGACATCTTCTGAAAGAAATAGGGGATCTGAAAGCGGCTAGGAAGATTCTGCTCTAGTCATAAGCAGTGTGAATAAATAGTGCAGTGATCCATAACTCGTCTTGTTGCAAAGGAAAGATCATACATGACTCTATAATTAGAGTCTACTTTTGTATGCCTATGCTAAGACTTTATTTGCGGAACTTTCTGGCGAAACAATATTTGTTTATGTTTCCTGAACCGCTGCTGAACTCTGGCACTAAGAAACTTGTTCAGGTTCTTGGCGAATAAAATAGAAAGAAGGTGGGAAGCTAGAAAGGTGTAATTATCTCGAGATCTAGACCACGCGAAACCAAATGATCACGCAATTATCACGAGGTCAGATGAGCTCTTTTAATATATTTAAGCAGCCAGTTTTGCTAACGTGCTTACGAGTTAGTTATGTAAGACTCCATCGACGCTTTTGATCCTTAAGAGGGTCCAAGCGAGAAGTCACTAGGGCCAAGCAGATCACGCAAAAACAGATGTGAGTGTTATGCGCAATATCCATATAAATAATTTGCCTTCTTATAATAAAATATGCAAGTTTGTTGCAATTTCCCCCCCTCTTTCATTTCCCTTATCTCCCAACTTCGCTATAGACAAAATCACGCGCTCATCAATCCCCCAAGCTCCTTCTCCTTCATCGCAAACTGCGCTGCTTCGTCCGCCGTGAGGTCCATCAACGGGCTATCCTCCCCGGACTGAATATTCCGATAGTACGCCCGGATGATACTGTCGGCATCATCAATCGCAATTGGGCGGATATCGGCTAAAGCCTTAATCTTAGATGTACACTCCTTGTATTGTTTGTCGGTCATGCTGATATTTAGCTGCTGCGCCCGGGATCGGATGGCGTTCCAACCGGTCAGTCGCGAGGCAAAGTGCACGTAGCGGGTCATGCCAAAGTCTGCGGGGTTGATGATCTCATATGTGCTGGGGTCGTTGAGGATGGCTTTGGCATGAATACCTGGGATCCAGGTTAGTGTTTCTCTAGAAACTTGAGAAGAAAAGTACGTACCAGCCTTGTGAGTGAACGCACAAAAGCCCGTGATATAGTTGTTGAACGGGATATTAATCTGCACTGCCTCGGCAACAAGATCCTCTAGATCCTTAATCTTTTCAAGGCGGTACTTAGATTTCACATACTCTGGATGCGTGGCAACCATCCGCGCCATGAGCCCTCCAAGCGGGGTAATACCATTCCGTTCACCGATTCCTAGCACAGAAGTGTCAATGTGTGTTGCACCTGCTTCCAGGGCGCAATATGCATTTGCAATTGCACATCCAGCATCATCGTGGAAATGGGTCTCGATATCACAGCTGACCACGCCACGAAGAACACGGATGAGCTCGTACACCTGTCGCGGGGAAGCGCAGCCAATTGTATCGGCAACGCCGACTCGATTTACGCCGACTTGGTCGACGGCGGAGTAAATTGAGAGGAGGTCCACTAGGTCCGAGCGGAAGGAATCTTCTGTTGAAAAGCGAACTTCTATTCCTTGCGACTTCACGAAGTTGATTACTTCAATAGCGGTCTTCTTGATGTACTCAATATCCTTGCCATGGGAGTGCTGGCGCATGAGAGACGATGTTCCAATCATTACATCGCTAGTTCATACTTAGACAAGAAGGGTAGCCGTGGGAAACAAGGACTTACACGCCATCAACACCAGTGGCCACGGCAATTCGCGCATCGTCCATATGGCACCGAATATGGGTTAGAATCTTAGCCTTAAGACCCAGCTTGCAGATCGCCTCACAGTCTAGCCTCGACTGCTCCGAGGCACACGGGTTCGTGAGCTCAATGTAATCAACCCCGAACTCATCTAGTGCCCTTGCAATCTCGATCTTCTTCTGCGTGTCAAAGAAGGCATTGGCAAACTGCTCGCCCTCGCGTAGGGTGCTCTCGATAATCTTAAACCGCGAGACATTGCTCAGAAAATCGCTAACCCCATTTCCGTGGCCGTAAGGGTTACGATTCGCAGGGCTAGAGCTCAAGGCTGTCGAAGTTAGGAAATAAACGCTTCTCTTAGACAAATCTCGTACCTGTGCTCATGTCACTAGCGCCGGGCATTGTGCTTGTCTCCTCTGGGGTGATCGCGGGGTAGTATAAAATGTAGGATTAAGAAAAGTCTTTTCGCACTATTTAAATACAGAGTTCTTGCCGACTTTTGTCAGTTATTCACAAATGAGTCACAAAATCCTAACCACGATGGGAAAGAATGGGGACGTGCTTTGGATGCATGCCGGACTTTTTCCGTCGGCGTGTCGGCATTTCCCCGGGCTTTCGGAGCTCCACTTTCGCCCCAGATGATGTCGCCTCCGTAAGTATGGGGTCTGGTATATAGATCCTTCAAAATTCAGCAATTCGTTTACTTGCGAGAGGCTGTAGTCACCACTTTCTAAATAACCGAGGTGCTATTTGGCATTCCAACTTGTCACCCGTTATATATATCCAGCATGTCTTCAGCAATAGCCAAACGTCTGTGGAAGGTCTACTAAGAACTATGAAGGGAAAGGGAGTTTTAGAACTGTTGAATTCAGGAACTATCCTAGGAGTTACATCGCCCTTATACATAACCACTAACTTGATCACTAGACATTGACTAAGAATACTAGGTGGGTGCAAAATAAAGGGGACTGGAAAGCGGAGGCGGTCAAGCGGCGGCTCTCCCTCTAACGTTATGGGTGGAAAGGCGGCCTGAGTGCTATGCTACAGTTCTAGGACAAAAGTTTCCGTACACTAAGGCACCCAACCAAAATATATAATCGCGCTTCTACCAGTAATTCAGTCACCATACAACCAATTTAGGTAATAAAATTATTTTAAAAATATACGCTTAATCGTCAGATCTCCGCGCATCAACTGATATTAGTTTTAGCGATTAATATCTAGTGTACCAGCCACGAGCAGCGATGCAAGCCTTTACGCGCCGTGGCATCGATTCAATCAACCCGTCAAAGTATTCCTGTGATATCTTCGCCCACGCTGCATCAATTGTATCAAGATAACGCTTATATAGTTCGTCTTGATCCCCTGTATACGTCGCTAGGGCCGGATCGATGTCAAATATCGTCTCTTTGAGTCGATTCCACGCATGTTCAATGGGGTTCAAATCAGGCGAGATAGCCGGCCACTCCAGTAGAGGAATCGCTTCGTTATTCAACCAATTCTTGACCACCTTGGCTGTATGTATAGAGGCGTTATCTTGCATGAATAATAATCCTGGTTCCTAAATTGTAGGTAGTTGCTCCTGCAGCAGCTTAAGATATGAGAAGCGAGAGTAACCCTGGCGCTTTGAATTCTCGTCCGCCTCCATTATCACGATATCTGAGCGGTTTCCACCCCAAATTGATGCCCAGACCATTATCTTGAAGCCTTTAGACTTATCATACGTCTGTATATATTCCTTCTTCCACTTCTCGCCGTGGTGGTTGAGCCTAAAGCACTAGCGTTGTCGCTCTCCACGCCCGATTTCAATGCTGCATTCATCGCTGAAGATAACAACGCGCCATTGCTCAACAGTCCAGTCTTCTCGCTCTAAACACCATTCAAGACGCGCCGTAGCATGCTTCTCAAGTAGTTTAGGCCTCCTTTTAGCTCTCCAATGACCATATCCTGATTCTTTGATCGTTCGGAGGAGGGTACGGTCGGAAACAGGCACGGGGATTTGATCACGAATTTCTCGATAACGAACAAACGGATTTTGACGAATGATGCGTATAATTAAAGTCATAGTTCTAGCGTTTATTTTCCTAGGCCTGCCATCTCGAGATCTTGTTTCCCCGTTGGTTCGTCGCGTGGTTTGTTCGAGCGTGTATTGGATCGTTGAGGGCGGAATCTGCAACTTCTCCGCGATCAGGCGAATTAAGTCCCCATTTAAATTTAGCGCTTCAATTACACCTCTTGTATAAGGACTTAACTCATTTTTAAGCTGCCTATTCGCATCGATATCGGCCAGAGGCCTGCGTGGCGTCGACATTGAATTTTTGAAGTTGGTGAGTTGGTGGTGGTGACGCGCGGCGCGCTAAAAGTGTACGGAAACTTTTGTCATGTACACCTCTTGCCCCCGCAGTTGCCACTCCACCTCTACTGCGTTCCGCCCACCAGGTCCAGCAACAAAGCTATTTCTGATAATGCATCGAGTCCATCCACGCACCAGGACGGGTTGTCTCCCTTGTCGCCGGCGGAAAAAGAAATGTGATGAGGCGAAGCCGCAATGCCGTGGGTGCACACGTAACAAGCTGCAATGCGCCTGGCCTCCCCACATAGTCCGCATATTTGGCCTTGACGCGGGGCAGACACAGGATTCCGACGATTTGCATACTCGCGAGGGACTTGGAAGCCCAATTGAAGCTCAGTCGAGAGTAAACACCTCGCCTCCGATACCATCTGATTCTTCGGCCATCAAGGATCCCATTGCGACATCAGAAGGTGCTGAACATCAGACGGGCGAGAGAAAGAATGGCGTCATATTCTGGCCTTTGGGCTCAAAGAAATTTCTCAGCACTATACGAGCCGGCATGCTACTTCCAGAATCTCCGATACTCTTGTCGCACTATCTGGAAGATACAGCGCCCAAATTGGCACCCGCACCGGACGTACCCTGGGTATCGTGGATATTGCCTGTGGCCTATAATGATGATCTCCTGATGAATGCCATTCTCGCATTAAGCGGTGGTCATCTTCTGTATAAGCTGCCCGACAATCAAGAAATCCACCATGCCACCCACCGGCATTATTCATCGGCGGTGCAGATACTCTACCAAGTACTTGGCGACGGAAGCACTCTATCCGAACCTTTGGCTCTGCTTCGAGTGGCGTTAACTATCTTGATTCTCTTCCACTATGAGGTATGTTTCCAGATAACATACTTCTTAGCTCGCCTGACTTGGATACAGGTTGTGTCTGGAAACCTGGACGGATCCCCGTTTGCCCACCTCCGGGCCGCTCGCCAGCTGGTCCTAACTTTGCGGAGCGAATCCCATCAAAGTATGTCAGCGGCCGAACAGAAGTTATACGGATTCGTGATGGAGGTCTATTCATACATCGTCCTGTGCAACAGCATTACTCCATTCAACATGAATTATAACAGGACTCTCATTTATGACTCCTTCTTACAATCATTAGACGATTTGCAAGGTTTGGGCGCATTCGGCGCCATGTTCAGCGGCGGTCATCACCTCTTCGAATTAATATCCTCGATATCTCTGTTTGCTTCTCAAGACGCACATCTAGACCGCCACGAGGAATACAGGCAGCTTAAGGCCAGAATCGGCGCCTTGGAATCTCCAATCCCCAAAGAACGTGATGATAATTTACGACCCGGTTGCAGTGCAACCTTTGAGGTATGCCGTATAGCTTTACTGGCGTTTCTAGAAACTGCAAGCTCGCCGTTTTCCAAATACGACACCGCTCGCATGCAACACCTACAGCCGCTGCTTGATGTGGCAGTACTAAACCTACCCCAGATTCTGCCGTCCAATTACTCGTGCATCCTGATGTGGCCCATTATGATTATTGGCTCGTGCCTGATGGAGGAAGACCAGCGCGCTGTAATTTCGCATATGCTGCTTCATAACCAGTATGGGATGAAGAATACGGCTCAGGCAAGCATGCTACTCCACTTACTCTGGAAGGACTCTGATGGGCATGCATTTGGGCCATATGGCCTTGGGCTATTGATGAACAGGCATAACTTGGATTACGGGGTTATATGAGCGTAATACGACAGAGGATTGAATCTAAATAACTATAACAAGTATCACTTTGCACTTAAGATCCATTAAATTCCCTTCAACTACCCCTCGACATTCAACGGAGGTGAGTGCATCTCAACCATTCTGGTAAATCAATGAGGGAAGTCTATCTAAGTTCACCTAGCCGCTTGCTGTGTCGTGGATGTTTACTTCGCGGCCTACCCCGGGTTCGTCTTGTACCGGCTACAGATGTCTCTGCGGAAGCGAATTGGCCTTAGTATCGCGTTGAGATTGGCTGTCAGATGTATACACACTTTTCTCCTGCATATGATTGATTTCCCTGCCGAATTTGAGAACAACTTGAACTTGACTTTCCTCCCGCAGTGCTGCAGCAGTTGTGATTGAGATGCAGCTCGATCACAGGACTTGCCAACAAGCTGGATCTAACATGTATGCCGCCGTAGAGAAATATCTCTGTGACGGATAGATGAAGCTAAATCCACGCTGGCAGATTAAACAGTGCCGTTGGTTACCCTAACACAGTACGTATAGGACAGGATTCCCGCCGTGTTCAACGATGTCCCTTGTCTTACAGACCCACGGTGCCGAAGACGTCACCCTTGCGCTTGCCTCATGTATTCCCACCTGCTACCCTTGACAACTCTCACTGGGGGTGAAAATTATGGATGGTCATCCTGCCAGCAACATTTGAAACAGCGGCCCTACCATACACAAGACAATAAATGGACCATAAACCCTGGCAACAGCAGACAGGTTGCGAGGGCCGAAGGAAAGGTGGCATAAGCATTGAGATAGAAAGCCATAGTCAGGAGAGAGACCTTGGGGCTACTCTCAGGAGCTTTGTATAATTATGCGTGTCAAAGTGATGACACTGTCAGAAAGTTTGGATCTGACATGGAAATTGTCGCGCCACCACCTGCGAGAACGGGGGTGAAACCTTGTCGGGCGGTGGTTTGGCTATTAATCCCTGATCAGCCCTTGGTGGATCCTCATACCATACCTCGGTACATAAAATTGGAGACAATATGCATTAGGGAGAGTATATTTATTAACCTTATCTCTAGCCGCGATGATGCAGCGCCACGCTGCCCATCTGCATTATATGTACAGCATTCCAGCAACGGACTGCTATTTGCTACTGCCTTTATTTGTGTAGCACTTATGGGTCATAATCACAATGGTATTCAGCACAGCATTAACGAGAAAGCTGGGTATCGCACGTATGTTACAATTAGCCCAGTGAAGCAATCCCAGTTCTAAACCGAACAGTGCCCATCGTCCAGGGCGGCATGCAATGGGTCGGATACGCAGAACTCGCGGCCACAGTTGGCAATGCCGGTGGTCTGGGAATAGTACATTTCCTTACTTATCTTGAAAGTATAAGAGACCTAACACATGGTGGATGTAGCTCACAGCCCTAACACAACGCACCCCAGAAGGCCTCCACAAGGAGATCCGTCGCTGCCGCTCAATGACCGAGAACCCGTTTACGCACAGGTTATTATCGACGAGGGGATTCAGATTGTTAAGACCGCAGGGAACAACCCCAGTCCTGTTATAAATTAACTAAAAAAAGAGGCCGGCATTACAATCTTGCATAAATGCACGATAATCCGCCATGTAAAGTTAGCTATTAAACTCGGCGTTGACTTCCTGTCAATCGATGGGTTAGAATGTACAGGGCATGTTAGAGAGCATGATATCACTAGCTTTATCCTTCTCAGTCGCGCACGTCAGGAAATCAAAGTACCCTTTATTACATTGGGAGGGTTCGTGGATGGCCACGGGCTGATTGCCGCGCTGGAGCTCGGTGCAGAGGGCATTAACATGGGTACGTAGTTTATGTGTATGGTTAAATCGCCTGTCCATTATAAGATAAAGGAACACATTATTACAGCGGACGAGAATGACACCAAGTTGGTGCTCTGCCGATGGAGGAATACGCAACGGCTCTTTAGGAACGGGGTTATGGTGGATACGCTCAAAGTTGAGAAGAGCAGTACGTCTAGTGAGTTTAGCGAGGGTGCGCCTTTTATCAGTGGCAAGCGTGGGCGTGAGGTGTTCTTGAACAGGGATCCTGAGTATGGGGTATGTTATATTATTTCCCCCCCCCTTAAACGTGAACTAACTAACGATAGGTTTGGACGGCTAGTCAGTCCTTTGTATTAATTCATGATATTCCTACATATGGCCAGCTACTTAATCGAATTAAGAAAGAGGCCATGGGCGCGATGGATCGTATTCGGTCAGTGGGCATCTGATAGAGCAATCTATAGAATCCCTATATAGTAGTCTTGTGAACATATACACCAAAAAAAGATAAGCAATTCGAATATCGAGTCAAAATGCTATAAAAAAAAAAGAAGATCCAGTTCTATACTATAAACGGAACATCAGGTAGAACTGCTTAGAAGAGGAGCTAAAACTGGTCATCGGCCCCTTTCCTGGCCACGATGTCCATGAAAGTCACTAATAACTTATTTTAGAGAGGAATTATTGGTATAATTAATACTCTATTTACAATGTGAACTTGGTGAATGGTTTAGCTAATTACCTTTAGCATGGACTCAATCAATCCAAATAGTATAAGGGTCAGGATTGGCTTCTCCCAAGGGAGGGGGTTAGAGAGTCTAGTCTCCTGAAAATCTTAGCGAAGTCTGCTTATGGTAGTATCGGAGAATGCGAATACCTTAGATATGGGTAGTAAGGCGTCTGAAAGGAGGGGAAATTCCTGTCAACTATGCTATCTATATTGAATCGGGTGTTCCTGTCAAGCTGTACTTCCAGGCAGATTCGGGCCTATCAGCTCATTCTTCCATAGAGACAGTATCTTACTGTAGTTTACAAGGTGCTTGGGTGTTCGGGTGTCACCGTGCATGTTTGATAACCGCGGCAGCAGATAAGCGTTTATGAGGGGAATGCGGGCTATAAATGCCGCACCCTCGAGCACTTCAAACATAACTGTTTAATCAATCTACCGTTACCGAATATGGCAAAAGGCTTTGGATATCAAAACACATACGATGTGGTGGTGGTCGGAGCAGGCCTTAGTGGTCTCCAGGCTGCGCAGTCGGTCCAGGCTGCGGGCTTCAAAGTGTGTATACTTGAAGCCATTGACCGGGTTGGTGGCAAGACGTTGACCTCCAAATCGAGCGAGAGGGGTTTTAGCGACCTAGGCGCATCCTGGATTAATGACACCAACCAGAGTGAGATGTTCAAGCTGTACCAGCGATACGGCCTCGAGACTGAGACCCAGCGCGATTGCGGCGATACTCTTATTCAGTCGGCTGATGGAAATGTCCTAAAAGTACCTTACGGACAACTCCCGGTATGTTTCGAGATTTCCTTCCACAAAAAAGATACAACATCTAACTGCTATTTTCCAGGGGAATCCCGATGTTTTACTGCGCCTGTTACAGGTGTTTCGAGACGAATGCTCCCTTATAAATCTGGACAACCCGACCGAGTCAAGCCGCGCCAGGGAAATCGACCAACTCACCTTCCGCGAGTTTTCCATTCAGAGCGCAAAGTCTGACGAAGCGGCTAACATTGCCGACGTGCTCTCAGCGTCCCTGCTCGGGGTGGAGAGTGACGAAGTCAGCGCGCTCTACATGCTTCTCTACTTCAAGAGCGGCGCCGGAATTGACAATATCATCTCGGATGAGAAGAATGGCGGCCAATACTTGCGATGCCGACAAGGTGATCACACCTGGCGATGAAGCTTTCCCTAACAGCTCATTTACTAACCAAATACCCCAGGAAACCAAACCATTGCTCAGAAGATGGCCGACGAGCTAGGGCCCGGTGTCGTCTTTCTCCATACGCCAGTGACCACGATCGATCATTCTCGACGTGGACACTGCGTAGTGCAAACCCAGAGCGGCAGAACCTTCGAATGCCGCAAAGTGATCGTATCCATCCCGACCAGCCTGTACCACAAGATCACATTCAGCCCACGCTTGCCGGAGAAGAAAGTCATTCTAAGTGACAATACCACGACTGGTTGTTATACGAAGCTGATCTACGTTTTCAGCGAGCCCTGGTGGCATAAGGCCAATCTATCAGGCGTGTTAGACTCCGAAAAGGGCCCTATTGTCTTCTCCCGCGATACAAGCATTGCTCAGGACAACCAGTGGTCCATTACCTGTTTCCTGGCCGGAGATAAAGGACGAAACTGGTCCAAGCTACCTCGAGCATCCCGCCACCAACAAGCCTGGAAGCAGTTCAGCCAGAGCTTTGGCAGATTCAGCGAGGTCCCTCGGCCTGCCAACACCCTGGAAATGGAATGGACGAAGGAGGCTTCTTTCCTGGGCGCCCCGTGTCCGATAACAACCCCAGGCGTCCTGTCTGCTGTGGCAGGCGAGATCGCCACTCCTGTCGGAAATGTGCATTTTGTGGGCACCGAGACTTCTCGCGAGTGGCGTGGTTATATGGAAGGAGCTATTCGTTCTGGCCTGCGGGGAGGCGCTGAAGTAGTGAGAGAATTGGAGGACACTGCAAGCCGTCTTTGAATGCGTGCGTAGGTATCGATTAGTCACAGTTATTATTTGTCGTTGTATGCCAATCAGGTAGTAACCAGGCTTCCTTGAAAGCAAGACCTCGGATATCATGAAGACATTTTCACCCCATAGCCGAAAAATATGATTGATTAGAAGTTACAGCAGTTCCAGGCCCTTATCTACAAGCGATATTCTTATCTAGAGCCGCCCTTATCTGTAGCCGCCCTGGGCGTCATCATGTGGCGTTGAGCTTGGGCCTTAATCTTGGATCTGCCCGTCTCCACCCGTCCCAATGGGTCGCGAGTAAAATAGCCAGTGTTCTTGCCCAGCGTGTGTTTAGAGCGTATACGTGCACTTTTAAAGGCGGTTTGAATTTATCGCCCTTTTAACTCCAAAGAAGCTTGGGGCCACTTCGCGGCCTAGCCAATTTGCGCAAGAGCTACGCTGGTGCAGACTCTCGGGCCCAATTTCCACGAGTATACAGCACCTCTTCCGACGATATGTAATCGCGGGGTAAGTTAAGGAGGAGCTGGAGCAACATGCATGATATGGCGATTGAGTTTGGTTCAGTGTTGGTCCTGATAAGACTAGGGGTGTGTTGTTTTCGTTCTGCCCGTGTGATACTTGTATAAAGGCGATGCCTACCCCGTCGAAACCATGTGGGCTAACATCATAATCAATTATTTTATACTGCTAATCATTTAAGGTCAACCATGGACGCTGATATAACAGAATCGAAAACGACACAAAAGCCGCGTGCTAATCATGACCACGTCGAATTGGCCACCGATCTAAAGACACGGGACACCCATCTCGAAGGTGCCGTTGCAGTTAATGCTGATGCCTTCCCGGACGGTGGTGCCAAGGCCTGGTTCACAGCACTGGGAGGGTTCCTGGCGTTCATCGCCAGCATAGGCTTCTTGAGCGGGGGATCGGTTTTTCAGAGCTATTTTAAGACAACCCTCCTCCCCGATTCCAGCTTATCAGATATTGCCTGGATTGGGAGCGTCCAGGTTTGGGGCTGCTTCTTCTTCGGTATCTGGTCAGGAAGCCTATCTGATAAGTATGGGCCTGCGCTGCCCCTTGCGGTAGGGACCTTCTTTATGGTGTTTGGCAACATGATGGCGTCGTTGTCGACCAAGTTTTATCAGTTCCTGCTCTCACAGGGATTCTGCGTAGCTCTTGGTATGGGCCTCGTGTTTACCCCAGCACTAGCGGTCCAGTCGCAATGGTTCTTGAAGCACCGTGGACTTGTCGTTGGGTTCGTGATGTCCGGACAGATGATTGGAGGTATGGCTGAATATGAATATGACTCGCTTAGATATCCATCCGCGTTCTAACCCTTTCGCACAGGTATCATCTGGCCAATTCTCGCGAACCGACTTCTGAATTTCGACAGTATTTCGTATGCCTGGACTCTGCGCATCATTGGCTTCATGCAGTTGGGCCTCATGGCTGCTGCCATACTTCTTGTTCGGCGACGCTTCTCTCATCCTGTAGAGAACGACTTCTTACCTTTAAGGAAGTATTTCACAGACCCTCAAACGATGCTGCTCACCGCGGCAATTTTTCTGATGAATCTGGGTATCTATGTCCCCTGGGTTAGTATCGACTGATTGATAATCGCAGCTGATGTACTAATCCTCATGTCTAGTTCTACATCACCCCATACGCCAGTCATCAGGGGGCAACGTCCAGTCTAGCATTCTACGACGCAGCTATCCTAAACGCTGGTGCGTTTGCTGGCTGCTACGCATTAGGCCCAATAGCAGACTCAGGCCTGGGCTTCTTCAACTCTGTCATAATCGCCATTTTCTCATGTGCCGTGGTCGCCTTTGCCTGGATTGGCTGTCACAGCGACGCCGGCGTCATTGTATGGGCAATAGCATACGGGATTGTCTCTGGCGCACTGCAGGCCATTTTCTCACCTTGTATCTCCATGATGGCACCAACGCCGGAAGTAATTGGGTCTTGGAATGGTGAGTCTTTTTTGCAATCTCCTGCCTTTGCTCAGTGAACTAGTTGACGAGTATAGTTCACCTCGCTAGGTATTTGCATCACAATTTCTTCCTTCGCAGTGCTGGCCTCTGCCCCGGTTGCAGGACAGCTGATTGACAACGTTGGCGGGACGGACTACCTGGCGATGCAGTTATTCACAGCGGTATCACTCGCGGTTGCCTGTGCCTTTTTTATAGCGGCTCGGTTTTGGTTTTCGCGAAGTCCATTTGTTTGATTCCATGTGCGTCCATAATACCGGCCTTGATGGTCTGGGGGACGGCGGAGCTAATGCTCCGTTTGTGATTGATCTGGTGCCTGTATCTAAACAAGGACATTTCCACTTGTTCAGATGCTTCGACTCTGGGACTATGTAAAGTGTCTGGAACAAGCTAGGTTTTAAAAGGGAGGAATTGCACCAGGATGCTATAATTTCCGTTAGTACAGTTGCTGACAATGGAAAGTATTAATACTGTTGATATTCACTACTTCAGTGCTCTTTGGAGACGGTATCATAACTAGATAGGAGACATGAATAATATCATCGCCAAATATGGGAAAATATGGTATAGAGTAAATTCCTGCGTGGTTCTTGCCATATATTTCATTTCATTTCTTTCGTGAGGACTCTCACTACATACTCAAGGTATGGGACCTGTTCCTCGCGTGGTCTGTCATCGCCTCTTGTGAAGGCATGACTACCTGTTACCAGACGGCAGTCGTCAAAAAGTGGCAGCACCTTATCTATAGCCGCGGCTATCTGTAGACGCGTGGCATAAGCAGACAAGGACACTGGACGTGCGAAATCTAGCCTAAATAAGGTTTCCATCGCCAACTTGCTTGCTCATTTTAAATCTCACGCTAAGGCTACCAATTGGTGATGAAACATCATGGCAAGTCTTATTGAACCAGATAATAAGCTGAGACTCATTAATAGCGTCAGTCCCCTTTCCATTTCTCTGAAAAAAAGTAGACCGGGGTGAGCGCCTTCTGTTTTTCTGCCACATGAACCTTACCAATCAGCTCTAGTTGATACCTCACCAGTGCCGGAACCATTTTTATGCCGAGGGTACTTGACAAGCCCACGACTCTGCATGACTTCGAGAAGTGTTCGCAGGAGGAGGGACGCGGCGTGTCTCCCTTGCCACAATCGAAAGACCCGATGCGATGCGAGGAATGCTCAGCCTTGTACAAACTGCAAATGGTTTAAGCACGAATGCATCATTCCGAAGCGATTCAAGCACCGAATTCCAACAACAGAGGAGAAGCCTCAACAATTCGTTGACCCCATCACCCATAGTGGGTCCGCAAACTACAATCAAACTGGTACATCCTCTCAAATACATGTTGAAGAGGGTCACGAACGAAGCGTGTATAGCGGTACCATTGACGCAAACTCTTTAAATGATCATGAAACACGTCACGATATTCGGACGCAAATCCCGAAGCTACCTCCCTACATCAGTCCACTGCCATCCGGGGTATCCTTTTCTGCTGTAGGAGCAGAGGCCCAAAGCCACCATGGCCTATTCACCGGAGTCAACACCGATGCCGAGACAAACGATGACAAGTCTCGTTCAGTCGAGCAGCCTCTGCGGCAACGAATCTCACATCCCAACAGCAATGCAACAGTTCCAGCTTTCCTGACGTCTGACCCAAAGGAGAATATTGACTTGGCTCACTTTTTGGGAGGTGGAACAACTACGTCTTTTCTATCCTCGGTCAATTTGATGCCCCATGAGCGCGCACTTCTTATACGGCTAGCGAATGGCTCAAACTTTGTCGATTGGTTTGATAATGATGATGCTTGATTCTACCAACTAAATCGCGGGTGTGGAGAGCCGGTGCGTAGAGCCCTTGGGTTATGTGGGTCAATTCTTTGGATTTAGAAGGCTGTTCACACTTTCTTGGATACAGTGTATATTATTTATTATATATTGCCTTTTTGGTTACTACAACATTCGCTAATTAAGGGTGAAGAACCTCGTGGTGGCGAAAACTAAGAGTTAATCATATATTATCACGCCTGAGAAGCAATAAAGAGGTGTTTTAGCCACCGCCTATCAATAAGACCCAAACGAAATAGTCCGATTTCCCGGGAGAAATGCCATATAAATCTAAAAGGCGGCTGGATAGGCCAGTCAATGTGGCTACAGAGTATTTTAACTGCCTCTGTGGTTCTCAACTAACGTTTGGCTGCTGGTGTCGTCGCCAGTGATGCGTATTACCAGTTCACTAAATCAAAGCAAAATAAATTAGCAGAGGCACTGAGGACAACAAATAGATGTTCATATAGAACGGGGCATAGATAGTGTTATAAAAAAGGCTCTAGCGATATTCATCTAAACTCCGATTAAGGGAAGGTAAGGACCGGCGGGCTAACTGTCACGTGCCCGGGTCAAGAGGATGTTCCTCCGGCTTCGCTACTTGATTAAGCTTCTCGGACCCTGGTGGTTTTCATCTCTCAAAAGTTCACCATAATCTTTTTTCAACCCAGATTATTGTCGTACTGTGACATTTCATCGGCGCCGATGAGCAACCCCCCGCTTTCTTGGCAAAACAAACGTGATGCATCGGGCGCCAACTCAGCCAATGGCGGGTCGTCGGCGAACAGGGGACACAGCTCCAAAAGGTTCACAGCCTGATCGCCAGGCGCATTCGAAAGGTGCCTTGACCGTGTCACCGCCCATTCCGCCCGTTGAACCATTGCTCTGCTTGTTGTTCCTCGAAAAGAACAATCGGCGGCCATTTACGGACCACAATATTTGTTACGGCAGGGATGCAGCCATCAACGCGCGACGAGTTTGAGATTGCGATCATCTGCACGCTTACGATCGAAGCCGATGCAGTCGAGGAGCTTTTCGACGAGACCTACGACAGGCTTGGCCAGCACTATGGGAAACAACCAGGGGACAATAACGCGTACATTAACGGCAAGATCGGACGGCATGATGTTGTGTTATGCTATTTGCCCGGGATGGGCATAGGAAGTGCCGCCGCAGCCGCTGCGAATTTGCGGGTCAGTTACCGGGCAATAAAGCTTGCTTTGCTGGTGGGGATTTGTGGAGGTGTTCCGTTTCTTCGCGACAAGACCGAAGTTATTCTAGGAGATGTCATCATCAGCAACAGCGTGGTCCAATATAATTTCGGTCGACTATACCCGGATGGATTTCGTCTTAAAAGCGATGTGACGGAGACCTTAGGGAGGCCGAACCCTGAAATCCGAGCTTTCCTTGCAGCACTGGGTGGCCGGAGAACACGGAATGAACTCCAAGAGCGGACACGCCAACACCTTGCGATCCTCCAGACTAAACCGGGTAAGGGATGGCAGCATCCAGGGATCTCGCAGGACATGCTTTTTGAGCCCACCCTTCGCCATAAACACCACAGCGGACGCTCCGACACCCGGTGTCTGTGCCTTGACTGCCATTCAAGCGGAGACCCTGTTTGCGACTCGGCTCTACAAGGAGACTGCTATACCTTGGGATGCACAGGCGCTATTATCGACCGTAATAGACACGCAGGCGGAGTCATTGACCCAGCAATTTTCATAGGGAGACTGGCATCCGCTGATACTGCGATGAAATCAGGTGAACATCGCGACAGGATTGCCGAACAAAACGGAGTCATTGCCTTTGAGATGGAGGGAGCAGGCGTGTGGGATAACTTCCCGTGCATCATAATCAAGGGCGTCTGTGATTACGCGGACAGCCACAAGAACAAAATCTGGCAACCATACGCTGCGGGCACGGCTGCCTGTTGCTCAAAAGCATTTCTTGAGTATTGGCTGCCTTCATCTACCGGATGTGAGTTCCTCCGAAGCTTTAGACGATTGGACGTTAGCAACTGACTTCCCCGCTGCCCCGGAAAGCTCATCGTCGTTGTCGGATATGGCCCGCTATCTGAGGGAGTATTACACCACGCCACCACGCCTGATGGTCCAGCGAATATCAGGTGAGCCTCTCCCGATGCACCAATGCTATATCAACCTGGCCTTGGTCGAGCAAAAGGGGCTGGCTAAAAGAGATGGTGGCGACAACGCCTCGCCATCCTCCCTGTTCTCTCGCCTCAAAGTGGACACGGTCAAAGAAGGGGATCAGGTAGCACTAGCACATTTGTTCGACTTGCGGACAAGCAATGACGGAACACGCATCTCACCACGACGCATTCTTATCCAGGGCCGTGCTGGTGTAGGGAAGACAACTTTGTGCAAGAAGATCGTACATGACTTCTTGTATCAAGGCATGTGGCAGGAACACTTCAACATTTTACTCTGGATACCACTTCGGAGCTTGAAGGGGATTTCAAGCGAGAACTCGACACTAGATGACCTTTTCCATCGCAGTTTCTTCTCACACTTGTCACAAGGCAGAGAGCTTGGCAGTAGGCTGCAGGGAATGGTGTCTAACTCCATCTACAGACCTAGAGTCCTATTGATCCTTGATGGCTTGGACGAAGTATCACAAGAGTGGAATTCCGAAACGCCCACATACAATCTACTGCTACGCCTTTTGAACTTTCCGCAGGTCATTATTACCTCCCGGCCCTATGGAATGACCCTAGCCAAGGGTTTCTTCGATTTGGAGCTTGAAGCAGTCGGGTTTCAAGCAGAGCAGGTCAAGGCATATATCCAGAAACTTACGAGTCACAATACTGATAAAGCTGCCAGCATCCTAGCATTTGTCCGCGAGCACGAGGTTATTGAAGGGCTTGTTAGGATTCCAATTCAGCTAGATGCAGTGTGCTATACCTGGGACCGGGGCTTTATGGGGCGCGAAGGGCCCAGGACGATGACATCTCTTTACGAAACGCTTGCACTAAAGCTCTGGCAGAAAGATGCCTTGCGGCTGACAGACTCGACGTTGAATGAAGACACCATCCGGAGCCTTAGCGCCTTGCAGATTCGTGAGCTGGTTCCGCAAGAGATCGATCTGATTGAGCGACTGGCGTTTAGTGGAATGTACAACGGCGTCATTGAATTCAGGCCAGATGATCGGTACCGGATATATGACCTACTTCGACATCAGGGTGTGACGGTTCCCAACATGCCGGAGAAAGTCATACAAAAGATTTCCTTTCTGCACTCGTCGGATCTAGCAGTCATAGAGGGGGAGCGCAGCTATCATTTCCTACACCTCACATTTCAGGAATTCTTCGCCGCCCGGTACTTTGTGCGGTGCTGGAGTCAGCTGGAGGATTTGTTATGTTTGGGACTAAAGCCAGGCCTGCCCGCTATTACTCGAATCACGCCGCGGAACTTTCTTGGCGCAAATAAATATGCCTCCCGTTATGATATTATGTGGCGGTTCGTGGCGGGCCTCTTTTCAAGCTCGTCAAGCTCTGTGGATGTAGCAGGAGCAGTCGACGATTTCTTCAAGCAGATCGAGGCTGAGCCCCGTGATATCCTCGGCCCTGTCCACCAACGGCTCTTGATCCATTGCTTGAACGAGGTGATTGCGGGCGAAAAGGGCGACTGGAATCGAGCAGCCGTGGAAACAACGATCTATGAATGGACGAGGTGGGCTTGCGACAATGGGGGCTTGGAATCATTCACATCGGCAAGAGAGTTTCCAGTTCATATACTCATCCGTCTCGCACGGGATGAGAGTGTCGCTCACCCGCGAAAAAAGATTATCCTTGCATTCCTAAGCCGGGAAACCTTATGCCCAGCATTTGTGGAATACCTGTCGTCACAATTCGACACCAATCCTCTGGCGAAGCTTCCATCTTTCGAGGCATTAGGTCCAGCAGCGTTGGCACTAGCAGCCTTTGAAGCCATGTTTCCAGTATTCCAAAGAACCCCGGATGAATCACGATACGTTTGGCCTTTGGCGAGACAACTAATGCGATTCCTTCCGCAACTTTTGCAGCGTCTCCTTCCGTACCTGGACTCTGAGGTTGGTCTTGTGCGCCTGACTGTAACAACGGCGCTACGCCACTGCCAACGCCTCCCTCCCGGGGGTATCGAGGCTCTGCTTAGCCTCCTTGAACCTACCAGTGACCGTACTTGTGACATTATTAAAATACTTGGCGAGCAGAAGCCGCTATCTCCCGCGGTCATCGATGCTCTCCTACTACTCTTGGAAAGTGATCATTTGCCCGCCAGAACTCAAGCAGCAGAAGCACTGACTGAAGAAAGCCCTTTAACATTCAAGATAACTGAAGCGCTTTTTGCTGCACTAGAAAATGGCCGGATAGTTGCATCCGATTACGTGGTAACTTGCCTCATTTTATATCAGGAACTGGAACCTGCCACCTTGCGTCGTCTCCTGAAGGCGGACGTAACACTAGCTATGAAAGCACTTCAATCGATGATTGATTGGAAGTTGTCTACCCTAGCTTCCGAAATTGACGAAGTGCTGCTCGAGTTTGTGGACCACGATGACAAGCGTGTCGCAATGCTCGTCGTTTCAGTGCTGGCTATGCAGAAATCATTGCCAGCAGTAGTGGCATCGTCTATTGGGCACCTTCTTATTGACGATAATGAGAAAAAGGCGTTTCTTGCGTCTATAGCATGGTACCGACAACCTCAGCCCTGCCCACAATACGTTGAAGCAGGTAACGCCAACCACTCTGCTGTCGTACAATGCGTGGCCAGGTGTATGGGCAGGCAGTTACCTGTGTCAGAGGGCGATTTTCAACAGCTCCAGCACTTTTTGAAATCAGGTAACGCACCAGCTGCAATAGCTGAGACATTATGCAAGCAATCACCAATCAACTGGGATGCAGTGAGTTGGCTTTTGAAATACGACGTCTCGGGGCAAGCAGTGATTCATATCTGGCGTAGCAGGGTACCTGTGCCGCCCGAAGCTATCGACAACGTGTTAAGATGCACTACCTCTCGGTGCATCCCGACTGCATTGCTATGCTTAAAATCGACTGACTCCCTCAAGCAACTAGAAAGGATTCGCGCATTCATGGTCGAGTATAACTTATATGAATATGCCGATCTCCTGGAAGAGCTTTGGCAGAAGCCCAACCTTCCGGAAATGATGTTTGAGGACTTGCTTGGGGTACTGCATGTCAGCAAGACGGCATCTGTGCGATTTATTGTGGAGCGTCTATTACGGATACATGGCAAGCTGCACCACGACCTTCCCGCAGAAACCTGGGCCAATTTATACGCCATCTGGCAGGAAAGAAGCTTGAACGGTCAACTAAGCTGCTGCCTCGTCGACAACTGCCTCGTCCTCAACACTCCCGAGGGAGTAACGAAAATAGTATTTGGAAAGAAGCAACTGCGCGCTTTCAAACATGCTGTTCGGACGGAGCAACTCAGAAGAGGAGTTCCTGCCGATACACTACTTCCGGAAAGTCGAAGGGACCGAGTAAGAGCTCGCTTGACGGGTGCTTTGTTTTAGGGTTGGTTCTGGTGTTGTCCGTGGAGCGATCCAGAGGCTTTTGTACTCGGTGGTCGATTGCTTCCTCTCTGCTTCATTTCTGTTGTGTTGCCTATTGCCAGTGTGAACTTCCTCACGAGGACTCGACTAATTTATTCCAATCGAGTCCTGACGATACTCGAGCCCATTTCTCAAATGCCAGACCCTGTATCAGTTCATTGTAGCTATGCAACTCTATATCCGCCATTGCAACTGCACCTCCAGACGCCACAGCTCCGACTTTTAGATGTCCCGGAGTATAATATGAAAGAGATTCAAGTAGAGAACGTGAGCCCTAAATCGCAGGTGGAATCCGAGGTGCCAGGTGATACAGGAGAATAGTCAACACAACTCACCTCACAGTCCTTGATCGCCAGGCCAGGTCAGTGACACATGACACATGATCTCGCACGCCCTGGTCCAGTGAATGATATCAGTAGGAGCCTTGCCAGACTAACCCTCGGGAGACTAAGACGCAGGAGTCGGGTGTGGCTGGCGATGAAAGCGTACACTACCACGTACGAGGCGAAATGTGCGAGATACGATGGCCTGGTGCATTGGAGAGGCTTCGTTAGGTGTACAACGCAGCGGGTACGTCCAACTGCCAAGTTCTCTTTCGGCTTAGTAGAGCCCTGATACGCCATGCACGCGGCGTGGTGATCCCTTGCGCGGCCCCCGTGGGCCGTTCCGATCTACGAACCAACAACATCCCCCAGGAGCAAGGATCAACATGGTGATATACTGCGACGGGAAACAGCCCGCGCTGCGCCATGCTTTCCGCCCCCAACCCGCATAAACAACGACAGGGCTCACCTCACCCAGTACCTTGTCGTTCTCCAGGAAGAGCCGCCAGAACTCTCCACACCAGCAGGGGACTTGAAATAAAACCCGTGTCCCTCCCGTACCCCCGCGACCGCGCGACCTTGGCCGTTTGCTTTCCCAGACAAATACGCGCCTCCCCTCGCCGCAATGAGTGGAACAGACGCCCAGATATTTGGAATATATCAGTCCTTCCAGCTGGACCTTGCACGGGCGGTCCTGGGTCTCGACTGCCTGTTTGCAGCGACGTCATTGGGGCTCGGCATTGGAGCGCTGGTACTACTGCGGCGAAGGCCTGCGAAATTTAGATTCGCGGCGCTGCCGCAGTGGGCGGTTATTGGGTTTTTGTGGGTAAATTTCCTGTATGCCACGCCAGCCCTCACTTGCACATGATGACAAATGAGAAGAGGGTGACTGGCTGACTGACGCTGCCATCCAGCTACGGAATCTTCAGCTCAGCCCGGTACGGCTTCGTGGTGCATGGCGCCGCCGACCAAACCGGGAGTCTGGAAGATTGGTATCTCGTCGGCAACATCCTGCCGTTCCTCCTCCTGTACGCCGGGAACTGCGCGTTGATCTACATCCTCTACTACACCCTGCACCTCGTCCAGGCCGGATGCCCGAAATCGCCAACGCCGTCGGACCGACGCGTGAAAATCCGCTGGGCTCTCGTCGCTCTGTGTACCGCATTGTCGATCGTCGACTGGGGGCTCCTAACGAAGGCCCAGCTCATGACGCAGCCGTACGAGGCGGGGTATATGTTGGGGAGCGAGGGGGCGTATGCCAAGGCGTATGTCGGGTTCGATACGGCGACGTATCTAGTGCGACTGGGGATTTCGGGGGAGATTATGTGGTGTGCAGCGGGGTTGTGTGTGAGCACCATTAGGAGGAGGTCAAGGTGGCGGGTGAGTCCGTTCCTCGCCCCCAGACAGTTTTGAGCGGGGCTGTACGGCCAAAAGCCTTGGTTCAAACTAACAGCCGTTTTAAACTGGTTAGGCCCTCTCCATCCTCCTCCTAATAACAGCAACATTCTTCCTCGCCCTCAACCTCATGTGGACGATCTTCGACATCATCCGGCTGCCCATCTTCGCCGCAGCAGCAACAGGTTCTAGATCCGATGGTTACTACAACGCATACTACACGGCAAACATCTGCCAGGTGTGCTTCTACCTCATCATCTACGTCGGACTGATCTCATTTTGTCTCCGGTGGGGGTGGCTCGCGAGGCGCGATGAGAAAGAACAGGCGGAGAGGGATGAGAAGGAGGAGATTGAGCGGGCAAAACTACCGCCCGAGGCGGATTCGAGACCGAGGGCTGTTGCAGAGGTTGATGGCCAGGGGCTGGATTATGAGGCGGATTCGGCGCCTGTTAATGAGGTTGATTCGGTGGCAATTCTGGAGGCGGATAGTAGGCGGGTTTTTGGGCCGCCGGTTGAATTGGATTCGACGGAGATTCATAAGTAGAAGGGGGTTCCTGACGGAGGGTCATATTAGATCATACTTAGCTGGCTTCATGCATTGCGTTTGGCAAATAGGCATTCCAGAGTCAACATTAGTGAAATCTCTGTGAGAGGCAACCTAGGTTGCGACTCGTTTCAACCGGCAGTTGACTTATAGGGCGTCGATATATACATTGTCGGATGATATTGACAGGAAATCTCATGCCAGGGCTGCCATAATTCTGCCCCCCACCCCCCCACTAACAACGCACTCGGATGGGGCATGCCTCCTCTCCGTGCTGCGGGAAATACGACAAATTCAATGCACAGGCCCCGAAGCCGCCTTGGAAATGCTCAAGAGCGAGTCCAGCTCATCAACAGGCGTTCTCCCCAGCCCACCCTCCGTCGCAACCCCGCACCCCTTCACGGCAGCGAGGGCCGCCTCAATTCTCCTCTCCGTCCTCTCCTTATCATTCGCATGTACGAACCCCAGATATAGCTTCGTGTCCGCCGGCGAACCCACCTCCAGTACCAACCTCGTCAACCGCTCAAATTACGCCTTATGATCCCGATCCTACTATACAGTGTGGTCGCGGGCGGCTCCGGTAGATGACCTCTGATCTGAGTGGAAGCCACAAATACACCAATTCCCACTGCGACGTCTTCGGACGTTACTATTATCGAACTTCCAAACTGCATTAAAAAAGATCAACCAACTTCAGTGAGCCATTAGTACAGAGATAGAGAGCATGTACGCTGGATTCCGGCACACAACAATCACCAGTATCCCCTATTATAAAGCCTTGATTCAGCTGCGGCATGAGGAAGCACCATATACACCAGATGCGGTCTAAAGACAGGCCCACCTATTACATTGCCGCAGCAATCATCCTCGTCGCCAGCTCACCACTAGGAACATCATGCTAAGTACGGGGTAGGAAATGCATACTACTAATGGCGAACGACCTTATATTCGCCCAACCGTGTACAGAGATCACGGAAGGCTTATTCCATACGCCCGCGGCTCCCATAGAATATTGATCTCCAGCACTTTATTCATTTCAGTCACTAACTAATGACGACTAAACCACCTGGCCCGAAGAGCTATGACTCCGCTAAGCCCCCCACCCCTCCTGAAGAACATCCCGGACACTCCGGGGCTTGATTTGCAGGAAACGCTGGTTAAGCGACCCTTCCTCGGGTAAATTAAACTCGCCCGCACTTGTCCAGCGACCAAATATAGAGAGGATCGCCTGCAGCTGTTCCTTGGGCAAGAACGAATAGGATTCCGAATGCGAGGGCAGCTCGGTGATCTTGAACGAGTTCAACAGTTCCTCGGAGTCGTGCGTGATGGTGAATTTGACGCCTGTATGCGGGAACACGTATTGCGGTTAGCATTCATCCGAACCATGGACAGAGAGATAGGTATATGGACAGTAAGATGGACGGGTAGATGGGCAGGTATACGAACCCTTAACCTCCTCGGCAATAGCAACAAACTCCTTCCAGCTCTTCTTATCACCAATGACCGTGCTCCGCTCAGGCCAATCCGGCGCGCCCACCAGGGCAGCAACAAACTTGGCCACGTCAAACGTATGCGTAAAGACAATAGGCACATCTCCAGACCCCGGGATCGCTGCGACGTTGTTTGCCACGTCGACGGCGAAGTCCAATTTGGGGTTCAGGTAGCTCTTCACCTTGGGGATCCCATAGTAGTCAAGGAAGAAGCCGTTTGAGACAAGGGTATACTCGAGGGTTTTGGATGAGCGCAGCTTTGCGGCTGCGGCGAGTTTGCCCTTGCTCGGTGGGAAGAGCCCTGCATGTCTAGATGGCCGCGGTAATGTTGTTAGCGTGTGCATGTGAGAGGGATAGTGTGTAGGAGGATGGAGATACTCACGCTTCGGTGTACCGTATGCCGTACTCGCTCGGGATGAATCGCTTGGTGCTCGAGGAGCGCTCGGCAGCTTCAATGAGGTTCAGCTGTGAGGTGCTGGTGGCGTCGTCAAGTATAGATACGGCGGACACGACGGTGTCGATTTTATGGCTTTCGAGCAGCTTGGTGAGTGCCTCAACATTGGAATAGTCTGCGAGGAGGAGTGGAATGCGGAGCGCTTTTGCTTGCTCGTCGTCGGCCTGATATTACATGGTCAGCGAACGAAACCCAGAGAGCAGGGTCATGGTTGGTGCTAACCTTCCTTGTCAAAATATAGACAGAGTGGTTCGTAGTGTCCCTCAATGCCTCGACAATGGCGCGTCCCAAGTTGCCGGTTCCGCCTGCGACTGCGATGATGGCCATGGCTGGAAATGGTGGTAGAGTGGTAGAGTAGTAAAGTACTAGATTGACTTGGAAGCTTTCTGCTTGATGATCCCTTCATCGAGGCGAGGGTGTATGGCGGTATTTATCCTTCCTGGCCCATTGCATCGGAACCAATAGCTTCCGCTGCGACGGGCAAAGATATCCATCTGTCAGCGATGCTTAACAATGACAGTGCGAGACCCAAGACTTGCGATCACACTTCAGGTAGTGTGATTGGCCACCTGTGCAGATCCGGCCTCGTCGTCCCCACATTCAACCAATTTCTGCTGGCGGGAATTTGTCAGTCGGATGCAAATTGCTTCCGCCGCACCATCGCCGCTCATCTAGAGTCCGTCGACCTAGTCGTTATCGAAATTCGACAGAATTCTGTCTGCGAACTGGTAGCTGGCTCACCCGTGCATAGCCGACTTAGACACCTATCCATCTTCAGCTGCCTGTCTAAAACGAATCGCCTGGTCCACCATGCAGTGCTCGGAAGAAGCCGATTCGCCACCTACGCAAAGACGGAGTCGAACTAGCAATGTGCGATACACTTGCCTGCCAACACACCATAATCTTGACTAACAGTCTGTCTGTACCAGGCATGCGTACAATGCCAGAGAAAGAAGAAACGCTGCGACGGCGGCATGCCACAATGTACTTCGTGTACAGAGCGCCAACTCCAGTGTACATACCTCGGGGTCAGACGTCGCGGCCGAGGGAAAGCGTTTGTAGTTCAATGCGGAATGGATGGCGTCATTAGCTGACCGTATTTTAGGAAAGTATATCTGGAGAAACTCGAGGCCATTGTTGGTGAATTTGAGACTTCTTTGCGCGGGAATTCGACGAGTGATCCAGTAGAATCAGCCAACAATAATACTTCCAGCGTTGAGACCCATGCGGACGAGGCCCAGTCTTCCTCCAGCTTGCCAGACGTATTACCTCTTTTTGGGCCAGGGGCCAAAAACCCCCCTGAACTACACCCTGGCTCAGTTGACCACGACAAAGTACAGTCGGCGGTGAGAGAAAGATTATTCACAACCCTCCATGAGCAAATATCACCAGAAAAGCCCTGGATGGCGCCAAAAAAGGGGCCATTCACCAGTTCAATCTTCATCCAACTCCCTCCAAAGCCCTATCTCCAACTTCTGTTCGAAGTCACCTTTGTCGAGCCCTATCCCATGGTGCCAGTTTTCGATCTTCATGTACTTCTACGCCTCTTGGACCAACACTATTCCCACTCGCCGACTTTCTCCCTTGAGAATTACCCGCAACGCTGGGCAATGCTAAACACAGCAGTCGCCATCGGAATCCAGCTCCGGGCCGCGAAAGGGTCGGAAGCCGAGATGGTGGCAAGGTCATGGCCGTTTTTTAAGAATGCGTTCGGCATGTACGTTCCTATTACTTTAAGAGGTGTGGATATATTGGCCCTTGAAGCGCTTCTCGCCATGTTTGCATACATGCAGGGATCGAGTGATTTACGAACGACCTCTGTGCTCGTATCTTCGGCCGCACGGTTCGCGTTGACACTTGGATTGCATCGAGAGACGTATTATTCTGGACTGGATCTTGGCGCAGCGAATCGCGCCAGGCGTGCCTTCTGGACTTGTTTTGTCCTTGACAGGGACATGTCAACCAGGACAGGAATGCTTTCGAATTTCGACGAGGAGGCGATTAGCGTTGATCATCTTGATCTCATTCAAGCTGAGCCTGCTGCATCCTCAGCAGAGACCAGCCACAGTGCGAGACCGCGAACCAATAATGATATGTCATCGTCTGCAGCGTCCATTCTCTTTCTCCAGTCGAGGGTCAAACTCGCAATTCTCCGATCCACTGTTGACAAACTGCTCTTTTCCAAATATGCCAGTGAACAGAGCGTCCCCGAGCTGTTGAGCATCGTTGCTGAGCTCGAGCATCAGCTGATAAACTGGAAAGCCCACCTCCCATCAACCCTCCGACCTGATCACATCAACCCGCCCACAACAACAATGGGCAGGCAGCCTATACTCCTGATGCACATGGCCTACTATAGTACTCTCTCCAAAATCCATGGCTTTGCAGCGCACCTCGGTTCCAAAGGCAATAGTAGTAGTAGCGTCATGTGGCAAGTCAACACCGCACGGATCGCTCAGGTATCAGCCGCGGCGGAAATAATCCGGTTACTGCAATTCGTATCGCGCGAAGAACAGCCGGGGCATCTATGGTGCGTATACCTTGCTGAGCTGTCGAGGGTGAGCTGTTCTTCTAACGGATCCATTCTTAGGAATCTTCTATTGTACCCTGTGGCTGCATGCATCATGCTCGTCTCGATTGTTCTCGAGAGTCCCACGGATACCCAGGCATGTTCGTGCGCGCAGCATATTGGCGATATTGTCGCGTTCTTGCGAGGGTTGCAACATGATAGAGTCCTTGATGTGCAAGGCCTACTTGATCTATGCGGCGCATTTGAGACCCTGGTCCGCGAAGCGATTTCGGGCGCGGTGGATGGAACTGCGTCTTCGGGTCCACTCCACAACGGCATCAACCCAGGCCTTGACACGCGCAGGCAGGTATGTTGCGAGTCCTGAATTAATTACAATCAAGACAACGAAAGAAGGGGAGAGAATCGAAAGGATCATCGTACTAACCACTACAGCAGCACATCTTATCGTATACCCACGGCAGAACGAGCAGTCTGCAGCTCGCGTCCGGGCTCATGGACAACATACCTGCCCTGTGCTCTATCGCTGCGGGTACATTTTCTGATCTGGTGCCTAAGATCCAAATATCGCCAATTTCGAGCCAGCTTGCGCCATCGTCTCTGAGACCCGAAACATATGGGTTTACGTTTGCGTAATATTGGGTGGACCACCAGTCCCTATCCACCCTGCGCATGAGATGGAGCTTGTCGCGGTCCATGCGTAACGATAAGTCCACGGTTTGTTGTGGCTAAACCGCTCTGGGACATGAAGTACGAGTAGTGTGAACCCCTTGATCCCGGCCAAGGTTTCTCTCAAATCTCGCGCGGTTCATACTGAACGTGACTCCGGAGCTCTAATACCTTGATCTGAGGCGATAGGTTGGTATATAAAGTGGGAGCGCGGGCTTGGGCTTGGGCTTGGCTTGGGCTTGGGATGGATGCTTCCCAAAGTTCAATCACACTTGTGACCGCAAAGGTTAGAATCATCGCGATACTCATCAAGTGTTGCTAACCTGGTCACGCATAGTTTCCATCATACCTACTGCTCCAGTAAACGAAGCCCCAGGCTACGTCCGTGTCGCGCAGTGGCCGAACCTCAAGGCACTTGCTGAGGGCTACGGCAAGCATTTGATGGCTGAATCTCGCAAGCTCAGTGACACCCACCTGGACCTCGTTTCACCGACGGAACTCATATTACACACGACTTTATTGATGACCGACTCTCCAATAGATATCCAGAGTACCAAGGAATGAGGTACCGCCCCGTACAAAGCCTTCGAAGTGCGAGCAAACACCTACCTCATTGACTTCAACAACCCCAACTACGAAGAACAGGTCAGACTCGTAGCGAGCCTTAGCACAGGCCAGGTCCTCGTCGGGATTTCGGGCATCCATAACATCAAAGAGGGCTGCAAGAGAACGTGGACGCCATTCTCCGACGCATCAATCGAGGAATACGCGGATGTTACACCGTTTGCGCCTACCGCAGACCTCATCAGCAAACACATCCTATACCGCTACGCGCCCCGCGACGGTACGAGCACCTCTACCCAAATCAGGGAGGTTTACTTGGCACTGCCTAAGCGGGACCGAGAAGGGTCTTGCGGACACCGAGCCGTGCAAGATGCTGAAGCTGGACGAGCAACTGTATTTGTTGTTCTGGAGCGAGGAGATCATGCTGGAGCGGGGTGATCATGCCTGTTGAGTCGATTGCAGTCGTCGATCTGGAGAAGGTGCGACTCGGTTGGAAGCCGCGGAGTCCTCTCCTGCCCGTACCCCGCGCAGTAACGCGAGAGCGAAACGAAGACTCGACAACCGACAGGGGAAAACATTGTAGCACCGTCGCCGCATTCAAGACCGCGGACTCGAGCACAAGGAATTCCTAGAACATCCTGTTCGAAGAAAGATGAGCCCATGACGCAGCAGAGACGATTTCATACGTCACTTCGAAACCACTACTGACAGACCAAAACCCCCTCCATTGGCTTCAACGGAAACACTCTGGTGCTGGGGATAATATGCTATTTGCTTTGAATAAGGTAACAACTCTAATTATCATTTCTTCGCCATGACTCCGCTCTGGCCTCAAGCCCTCGGGCGTGAGGAGGTTCGTGCTGCGTGGCATGGGCATCACGGCTGAAAAGATCCTGGCGGGCCCTATTACCATAGGCTACTGGCACTCTAAGCCCACGTGTAAACGCCTGTACTAGCAGTGCATGGTATAGCTCATGATGATATAATTCTTCGCAGTTCTTGGGACTATATGACTGTACGCGTGGTTCTACATAGCGGGATATACAACGTACACTGCATATACCGGAGGGACGGAAGGAAATCTATAGAGCCAGAGGTGGTTTGTCGCCTCTGTGAGCCAACGCCATTGCTCGTTGTGGTGCAATGCGTAGCGCAGCTGGTATAGTGTGCACAGACTCCTTCGCAATGTGCAATGCCAAGAAGCTATGAGGGAGTTCTGTGACGCCAAAGGGATGGTCCGCCTCGGCCATGGACGCGGGAGTGGTTCGATTCCGATAGGTTGTGTAACCCCTGTACTCCGTAGCTCAAGCGGGTCCCGAGGAGGGGCCCGAGCTCACTTGCCATGAGGCTGGCTCTCACGGTGCAAGGAGACACGTTAGAGGAGCCAAGGGCCTATTTCGAGTCGACCCTGGTCGGTCTAGCACCAGCTCTGCTCGGGGTTCGGATTACTCGGTGGATGGTACCCCTCCGCCAGCTTTTCGGTTTGAAACGGACGGGTGATGCATCCGAACTTTCTGCAGGGATGATGCAGGGTAGGCGTTGACCCGACTATCACGCGCAGCAGGTCATAAACATATTTACGCTCCGACACCGGCAAACATGCATGGCGGAGCGAAATAAGCAGTGAATCACATGCAGGCTGTGTGATAACTGTCGGAGCGCTCGTCCTGGTCCTCATCCGGGTCCTGGTCCTCGCCGAACTCGAGCAAGGGCGGGCTCTCATCGATGGCGGAGGTGTCAATCACGGCCGCAGTGGCAAACGATGTCCCTTCGTCAGTCAGATCCCCCTCTCCAGTGCCAGTTCAGTAGCCTCAGTAGCGCCCTTCATCCCATTCCGCTCCCGCCATCGCTCGAACCACTCCGTGTAACCATCCTGCATCGAGGGCCCCTCCCCGACCAAATCCGCCTCAACAACAAGAACCATCTTTCTTACCCCGCCAACCTCAATGTGATGCTGCGTAATTGTCCCGTACCTCGTCGCGCCTCGAAAGGGATGGAGTTGAAGCTGGTGGCTGCTACCGGGTTTGAGGAGGGGTTCGGCGATGCCACTTAACGTCTGGGCGGCAGTGGCAGCGGCAGCCTCGACGTCCAACTCTGCCATCTGGTGGATCTGGCCAAAGTCATCATTGTCCTCATCGTCATATTCCTGCCAGGCCAGCTGTTTCCGTCGGAGGAACCATACCGGTTTATCGCACAGCTGCCGAGAGGAGGGGTCTTAGCGGGGTGGCTTGGTCGACTGATTGCGGGGGAGGGATGAGAAGCGTACCTGGAATGCCAGTCCCAGTGCAAAGGTGAGAAAGACAATTGCACCGAGAATTAGGATGATGACTTCGTCCGAGGTCTTTGTCCCGTCTAGGTCGGGGAGGTGGTGGTGACCGTGTCCATGGACGAGATCTGTGGAGTTGGAATGGGCTGTAGTTTCCATGGTAGATTGGGAGGCAGCGAGGGCCAGGACGATGTCAACATGGCCACAGAGTATGAGCGATAATAAACGATGGTTTTCTTGTCTCATCGGCGGTCATGCGTCACGCAACGATGAATAACAGACGCCATCCAGACTAGACTTTTGAAAGAGAGAAAAAAGAACCACCGAGTCATCGGGATAATCTCAACGCAACAATTTATTTTTTTCTCGCCGGCTTTTTTTTCCGTCGACTAGTCCTGCAGGTCAGCCCTTAGCAGACACACAGATTCGGCCAATGTATACCATGACTTACTAGGGCCCAACCCGGAATAGCCCGAGCGACGGCGGCCCCGCGGAGAATGACAGCCAAGCACGGGGCCACGTGCTTGAATTGAGCCATCTGTTTCGCTAGTTGCGAAGTGTCGTCTATGAAGATGCCAGATTGTCCACTTTTCTCGCAATTATCCTCGGAAGTCCACCCGTTTCCAACAAAGGACGTTTTCCGGCGCAGGCAGGCCGATCCCGCTCAGACGATACACTGGAGAAGGGTCCCACATCGCTTGGCCGTCGTGTGCTCCATCTTTATCCGAACTGCGAAGCTTAGTGAGTCTGGGCGATTGATTGTTCCTGACTCGGCTCAAACTGTCCGGACAGATCAGCTCCGGCCAGACCAGTCCAGCCTAGCGCGCGCGCTGGTGTCAGACTCGCGTCTGGAGAGGAATGACTTGCCATCTCGGCCGCCAGAGTGGGGACCAGTTCAAGTCAGTTGTTGGCTGTCAATGCCTGCGCCAGGCCAGCTTGGGCAGTTGGTCCAGTGACCAGCACGAGCCCAGAGAGGGGGCGGATCCCATCCAGGATTTTTACCGACATGAGGCGGCAGTCGTGAGGGCAGGACTCGATGCGAGGCTAAGACGACGAGGCGTGCGTTAAAAAGACGCCATCGTCCTCAGGAGGAAGCGACCAAATCTCACTTTTTTCTCTTCTGACCATACCTGCTGCTGCATCTCGCGACCGCAAGCCATGGAAAACACACTCCCTTTCCTGTATGCCGCCGCGATGGGCGATGTTGCGGCCCTTGAGCGCGAGTACGCAAAGAACCACAGCGTTCTCTCCGCACGCAACCCGGAAGGGCGAACCGCCCTCCACCTCGCCGCGCTCCACGGCCACCCGCAAATCCTCCGCCTGCTGCTCGGCTACGGCATGTGCGCCGCCATCACTGACACCCACGGCCAGTCAGCCCTGCACCTCGCAGCGCAGGGCTCATCCACAGAGGCCGTCGAGATCCTCCTCAAGGACGGCTCAGGCTGCTCAACCCGCGACAACGATGGCAAGACTGCCCTCGCATACGCATACCAGAATCCGTGCAGCGACATCCTCACCCGCTTCATCGACTACGCCCCGAGCTGCGGCGTAGGCTGTTCGCTGACTCCGGCCATTGTCCTCGGGTCTCGCCGTGGATCGAATACCCAGACGAACGATGCCGCCGCTGTCCCCTGTGCACGCCCGGCGCCAGGCCCTCCAAAAAGCTCCGGCTGCTGCGGCACCGTCAAATGCAAATAACTCAGTCAGGGTCAGGGTCAGCGCACCCACGAACCTTGCCACTCGATGTCTCAGCGATGCGCTGAAGGCTCACGACACTCTGAGTCGGATCGCGCTCGCTATTCGTTCACGCTATCCAGCGCCACCACCGCGCCGTCTCGAGAATCTCGACCACAAGACCAATCTCAGCAGCCAATCCGCGATAACCCTGAAACACGTGCTTCAGTCCAGAGCGCTTACGATCCTGCCGGCACGAGCTCGACAGCGAAAACACCTCACCCTGACGCAACAACAACAACAACAACGAGAAACAGCCATTCAGAGGAGCTCATCCCCCGTCCAGTAGCGCAATCGCATGGCGGCACGGGGCGCCTGTCGACCGCACTCGGCTCCCTCGCTGCCATCTTTAACAGGCAGGCGCGCTCGCGCGGACGCCCGCGTTAGCCCAGGCTCCGACTGCGCCCCATGCCCACTAGTAGTATGGTAGTACTGGTAGCCTCTCAGCCCTAGGATAGGGATAGGGTAGCACCTAGCCCGCCTTGTTCCAAATCCTGCTCCCGCCGTCGCACCAGCCGTTCGCGGTGGCTCTCCACCTTTCAGCCGGTGGGAAAATCCGGCCAGACTACCTGATACTACTCTACCTAGTACAGTCGCCACGTCTGGATGTGTAATGGGGGTACGCTAGCATGGTGATAGAGGCGAATTGAGCCGAAACTCGCGTGAAGCTGATCATTCGTCCCTCATATCATGATTACTGTTGAAAACTCGGCGAATGAAGAATCACTAGTTGCTCGTTTATTTAGTATGTATTTACCAGTATCTAGTATGTGCCGCAATGTCAGAAACAGAATTGTCCCCTGAAGTATATATCCACCACCTTTCACGCTACTGGGCGAGGTACCAGTAGTAGGTTACCTAGATACACTCGGACATCCCCCTCAGTCAGCCTGTCGGGTGGACTCAAAGCAAAACTCAGAAAAACTGGACAGCTTAGGCGGGTATCTCCGAGCCCTCAACCCTCAGCATCAGCCAATCGAGTCTCAACCAATACCTCGGTGATTATCCACCCTCTAAGTGGCATTTCTCGCCCTACCCCCGCAGTGCCGAGTCCATGGTGTTCTCGGCCGACTCCGTTTGTTTTCACTCGTTGGTTCCAGTTGGGGTCCCACATGTCTTAGAAGTTAGCTCATGGATCCATCCCTGACTCAGATTCGTGACTCGGGCCGATGTCCATTAGTCGCCGGCCACGGCCAGATTCGATTCTCTGCTTCTCTTCTTTGCGAAATCTGACTACGTGCTAGGGAAAAAGGAGAGTATGGATACAGCGCGCGTTGAACTATGTAAGCGCAATGGAAGTTTACTAAATGATATGGCGACCAGGAAAATAACCACGTTGTTGTGGATCGGAGTTTAGTACCGACAGGCGAGACACTAGGTCTTTCTACTACGAATGGGCCCCTGGAGGCTTTGTTAACTACAACGAAGACAATCCCTCTGAGATCGCTACGATAGGTAGTAAGTCTATGGTCGAATTACGCGCTCTTCAATGAATCCGTGGCTGGAAACATCAGCCACTGTGGTATATAAAATATTACTAATCCTCGAGAGTCCAAATTCAATA